>NC_091460.1:5400307-5700307 GCF_027789765.1 Dendropsophus ebraccatus | reverse complement strand
GACAAAGGACATTTTTACTATATGGGGGGCACAACATGAGGACATTATTACTATATTGGGGACATAGCACGGGATCCTACATACGGGACCCACATACCTCCTTACTTTACTGCACATAACACCAAGCAGCAGAATTACTACTGTACAGGAGCCTATGGGTGGGAAGGAAGTTGCTGGAAATGTGCGGAGCCTAAGATGGTTTGTCTGAAAGGTTCTGAAGGGAAGAATTGTAGCTGCAAGAAATAATCATGGTGGTGTGGGCTAGATGGAGAGAAAATGGAGAGCAATCCCCTCAGATCAAAGAAGACGTCACCTGTGAGTTACTGAATTACGTTTTTTATTTCCGGGTATTTTGTCAAACTTTATTTGACCTGTATGCTGGGACCCTTCACAGCATCTCTCCATTCTGTGTAGGGGATCAGCAGTGTATTATATACTTATTATCCTCCTTCTGTATGAGTATGTATATATATGCCCAAGAGATAGATATATCAACACTCATACAGGAGGGGAGGATAATAAGTATATAATACACTGCTGTATACCTACACAGAATGGGAAGATATATATACTCTCATACAGGAGGATAATAAGTATATAATACACTGCTGTATACCTACACAGAATGGAGATATATACACACTCATACAAGAGGGGGGTTATAAGTATATAATACACTGCTGTATACCTACACAGAATGGGGGGATATATACACACTCATACAGGAGGGGGATAATAAGTATATAATACACTGCTGTATACCTACACAGAATGGGGATATATACACACTCATACAGGAGGATAATAAGTATATAATACACTGCTGTATACCTACACAGAATGGGGAGATATATACACACTCATACAGGAGGATAATAAGTATATAATACACTGCTGTATACCTACACAGAATGGAGATATATACACACTCATACAGGAGGGGGATAATAAGTATATAATACACTGCTGTATACCTACACAGAATGGGGAGATATATACACACTCATACAGGAGGAGGATAATAAGTATATAATACACTGCTGTATACCTACACAGAATGGAGATATATATACACACTCATACAGGAGGATAATAAGTATATAATACACTGCTGTATACCTACACAGAATGGGGAGATATATACACACTCATACAGGGGGATAATAAGTATATAATACACTGCTGTATACCTACACAGAATGGGGACATATATACACACTCATACAGGAGGATAATAAGTATATAATACACTGCTGTATACCTACACAGAATGGGGAGATATATACACACTCATACTGGGGGATAATAAGTATATAATACACTGCTGTATACCTACACAGAATGGGGAGATATATACACACTCATACAGGAGGGGGATAATAAGTATATAATACACTGCTGTATACCTACACAGAATGGGGAGATATATACACACTCATACAGGAGGATAATAAGTATATAATACACTGCTGTATACCTACACAGAATGGGGATATATATATACACACTCATACAGGAGGGGGATAATAAGTATATAATACACTGCTGTATACCTACACAGAATGGGGATATATATACACTCATACAGGAGGGGGATAATAAGTATATAATACACTGCTGTATACCTACACAGAATAGGGAGATATATACACACTCATACAGGAGGGGGATAATAAGCATATAATACACTGCTGTATACCTACACAGAATGAAGATATATATACACACTCATACAGGAGGATAATAAGTATATAATACACTGCTGTATACCTACACAGAATGGGGAGATATATACACACTCATACAGGAGGATAATAAGTATATAATACACTGCTGTATACCTACACAGAATGGAGATATATACACACTCATACAGGAGGGGGATAATAAGTATATAATACACTGCTGTATACCTACACAGAATGGGGAGATATATACACACTCATACAGGAGGAGGATAATAAGTATATAATACACTGCTGTATACCTACACAGAATGGAGATATATATACACACTCATACAGGAGGATAATAAGTATATAATACACTGCTGTATACCTACACAGAATGGGGAGATATATACACACTCATACAGGGGGATAATAAGTATATAATACACTGCTGTATACCTACACAGAATGGGGACATATATACACACTCATACAGGAGGATAATAAGTATATAATACACTGCTGTATACCTACACAGAATGGGGAGATATATACACACTCATACTGGGGGATAATAAGTATATAATACACTGCTGTATACCTACACAGAATGGGGAGATATATACACACTCATACAAGAGGAGGATAATAAGTATATAATACACTGCTGTATACCTACACAGAATGGGGAGATATATACACACTCATACAGGAGGATAATAAGTATATAATACACTGCTGTATACCTACACAGAATGGGGATATATATATACACACTCATACAGGAGGGGGATAATAAGTATATAATACACTGCTGTATACCTACACAGAATGGGGATATATATACACTCATACAGGAGGGGGATAATAAGTATATAATACACTGCTGTATACCTACACAGAATAGGGAGATATATACACACTCATACAGGAGGGGGATAATAAGTATATAATACACTGCTGTATACCTACACAGAATGGGGATATATACACACTCATACAGGAGGGGGATAATAAGTATATAATACACTGCTGTATACCTACACAGAATGGGGAGATATATACACACTTATACAGGGGGATAATAAGTATATAATACACTGCTGTATACCTACACAGAATGGGCAGATATATACACACTCATACAGGAGGATAATAAGTATATAATACACTGCTGTATACCTGCACAGAATGGGGATATATATACACACTCATACAGGGGGATAATAAGTATATAATACACTGCTGTATACCTACACAGAATGGAGATATATATACACACTCATACAGGAGGATAATAAGTATATAATACACTGCTGTATACCTACACAGAATGGGGAGATATATACACACTCATACAGGGGGATAATAAGTACATAATACACTGCTGTATACCTACACAGAATGGGGACATATATACACACTCATACAGGAGGATAATAAGTATATAATACACTGCTGTATACCTACACAGAATGGAGATATATATACACACTCATACAGGGGGATAATAAGTATATAATACACTGCTGTATACCTACACAGAATGGGGAGATATATACACACTCATACAGGAGGATAATAAGTATATAATACACTGCTGTATACCTACACAGAATGGGGATATATATACACACTCATACAGGAGGATAATAAGTATATAATACACTGCTGTATACCTACACAGAATGGGGAGATATATACACACTCATACAGGAGGATAATAAGTATATAATACACTGCTGTATACCTACACAGAATGGGGAGATATATACACTCATACAGGAGGATAATAAGTATATAATACACTGCTGTATACCTACACAGAATGGAGATATATACACACTCATACAGGGGGAGGATAATAAGTATATAATACACTGCTGTATACCTACACAGAATGGGGGGATATATATACACACTCATACAGGAGGATAATAAGTATATAATACACTGCTGTATACCTACACAGAATGGAGATATATATACACACTCATACAGGGGGATAATAAGTATATAATACACTGCTGTATACCTATACAGAATGGGGACATATATACACACTCATACAGGAGGATAATATGTATATAATACACTGCTGTATACCTACACAGAATGGGGATATATACACACTCATACAGGGGGATAATAAGTATATAATACACTGCTGTATACCTACACAGAATGGGGATATATATACACACTCATACAGGAGGATAATAAGTATATAATACACTGCTGTATACCTACACAGAATGGAGATATATACACACTCATACAGGAGGATAATAAGTATATAATACACTGCTGTATACCTACACAGAATGGGGAGATATATACACACTCATACAGGAGGGGGATAATAAGTATATAGTACACTGCTGTATACCTACACAGAATGGGGAGATATATTCACACTCATACAGGAGGATGATAAGTATATAATACACTGCTGTATAC
Source organism: Dendropsophus ebraccatus (assembly GCF_027789765.1). Lineage (NCBI taxonomy): Eukaryota > Metazoa > Chordata > Amphibia > Anura > Hylidae > Dendropsophus > Dendropsophus ebraccatus. The sequence continues at coordinate 5,696,177 of NC_091460.1, read as the reverse complement.
CTACACAGAATGGGGGGATATATACACACTCATACAGGGGGATAATAAGTATATAATACACTGCTGTATACCTACACAGAATGGAGAGATATATACACACTCATACAGGAGGGGATAATAAGTATATAATGCACTGCTGTATACCTACACAGAATGGAGATATATATATACACACTCATACAGGGGGATAATAAGTATTTAATACACTGCTGTATACCTACACAGAATGGGGATATATATACACACTCATACAGGAGGATAATAAGTATATAATACACTGCTGTATACCTACACAGAATGGGGAGATATATTCACACTCATACAGGAGGATAATAAGTATATAATACACTGCTGTATACCTACACAGAATGGAGAGATATATACACACTCATACAGGAGGGGATAATAAGTATATAATGCACTGCTGTATACCTACACAGAATGGAGATATATATACACACTCATACAGGGGGATAATAAGTATATAATACACTGCTGTATACCTACACAGAATGGGGAGATATATTCACACTCATACAGGAGGATAATAAGTATATAATACACTGCTGTATACCTACACAGAATGGAGAGATATACACACACTCATACAGGGGGATAATAAGTATATAATACACTGCTGTATACCTACACAGAATGGGGAGATATATTCACACTCATACAGGAGGGGATAATAAGTATATAATGCACTGCTGTATACCTACACAGAATGGAGAGATATATACACACTCATACAGGAGGGGATAATAAGTATATAATGCACTGCTGTATACCTACACAGAATGGAGAGATATATACACACTCATACAGGGGGGGATAATAAGTATATAATGCACTGCTGTATACCTACACAGAATGGAGATATATATACACACTCATACAGGAGGATGATAAGTATATAGTACACTGCTGTATACCTACACAGAATGGGGAGATATATTCACACTCATACAGAGAATCGAGAGATAGAGACCCGAGACCCTCTAACAATGATGCCACATAATTTGCTATACAAAGGGGCCCACTGAGGCTCTTTCGACCAAGGGCCCACAAAATCCTGGAGCCGGCCCTGCCTATGCTTACCATCGGGGCTGTGCAGAAGCAATGGTTGCTATGACAACAAGAGGCTTCCTTGAAGCCTCCTGGGTCATAGCTATGGAAGCTCATGAGGCTCAGTCCTTATTCTTATTTTTAGCTAAGGTATCAATCTGATTTGGCTATAGAACTGTTCATCTTGTCATTCAAAATTGTCATCAGAATCATTTTCACCACATTGAATCCTTGAATTTCTTACAAAGAACAATAAAAAATACCAGATATTGGACAGTTCTGACTTTTGTTCGCTCTACTGATATACTAATAACACATGGTCACTAAGGGCCCTATTGTCTTTATCTTCTACAGACTTCTTTTGAATCTAACACAATCATAGAGCTGGAGCCTGGTAACGCCATTCGGGTTGTGTCCTCCGTGATGAAAGCTGAAATAGACGTCCCGTACAAGGCGATCGCCCGCACCCTGTTTGGGTCTGAGGTTGAAATTCGTGGAATGTGGAAAGGGGTCTCACATTACAACCTGATAGTTAAGCAGGAAGATTATGATAAGTAGATCACATGTCCCAAGATAAACTGTTTCCAAATCATAATGATTAAATTGGATTAAAAATTATTAAAGTCACTGTCTCTGTTATAATTTTCAAAATCATGATATTTTTTTTTTTTAGTTCTCATGCTTTATAACACAGCAAAACTTACTGTATCCAGGTCCAGTCTCCTGAAGGCAGCTATATAACAGCTATACCTACTGTATCCAGGTCCAGTCTCCTGAAGGCTGCTATATAACAGCTATACTTACTGTATCCAGGTCCAGTCTCCTGAAGGCAGCTATATAGCAGCTATACTTACTGTATCCAGGTCCAGTCCCCTGAAGACATGTTATATAACAGTTATACTTACTGTATCCAGGTCCAGTCTCCTGAAGGCAGCTATATAACAGCTATACTTACTGTATCCAGGTCCAGTCTCCTGAAAGGCAGCTATATAACAGCTATACTTACTGTATCCAGGCCCAGTCTCCTGAAGGCAGCTATATAACAGCTATACTTACTGTATCCAGGTCCAGTCTCCTGAAGGCAGCTATATAACAGCTATACTTACTGTATCCAGGTCCAGTCTCCTGAAGGCTGCTATATAACAGCTATACTTACTGTATCCAGGCCCAGTCTCCTGAAAGCTGCTATATAGCAGAGGAGAAATGGGACATATTTAAGAGCATCCTGGGTAAATCGTGTGAAGACACATACCATATGGGAATAAAAGTAGTAGAAATAGGAGAAATCCAATGTGGTTAAGTTCAGCTGTAAGGGGTCAACAAAACACAGTAATCACTGAACTCAAGGAGAACAGCGAAAAAAACTCCAATGAAGTACTCAATCAAGAGTCTCCACTGATGCCCCCCAAAATTTAAATATGCAAAACAAGAGTCCGTGGAGCCTCAGTTACGCGTCTCAAAACACGGGATAGCCAGATATCTCTAGCCTGTTGCCAACGGGGTGCCTCCACGATGGGGAGAGCACCACACCACCCTGATAAATAACCCCTTAACCTCTTAAGGACCCATGACGTACCGGCACGTCATGGATCACTGTCACTTAAGGACCCATGACGTACCGGTACGTCAGCCCTTTAAACGGGCGCCGCGGCCGGCCGGGTCCCGATCGGGGGAGATAGCCTGCTATAATACATAGCAGGCCATCTCTCCCTGTCGGCATGGAGGGTTGTTAACCCCCCCCATGCCGACGATCGCCGCTATTGGCTGATAAGCCCATAGCGGCGATCGGAACCTTTCCGGGCCATCGGTGGCCCGATGACCCGGAAAAAAATGGCGGTCGGTGCTGTCCGAGGACGGCACCGACCGCCATTACTGTAAAAAGTAATGGTGGTCACGGTACCACCGTCCCGATCGCCGTGAACGGCCGGCCAGCCGGCCGGCCGTTCACGGCGATCAAAGTCCCCACAAGTAATAAATACCTGCTCCGGACCCCTCAGCTAGGTAGCTGAGGGGTCCGGAGCAGGTATTTGTACATTACTCACCTGTCCCGGGGTCCTGATCGGCGTCTTCCGGGTTCCCGGCGTCCTCTTCATCTTGTCGGGACTTCGGCTTCTTCCGTGAGTCCCGATCGTCTGTTTCCGGCTCCAGCGTCGTCTTTTTTCGTATTTTTCCGGCTCCAGCGTCGTCTATTTTCGGATCTTGCTCTCTGCTGCCCCCTAGCGGCTGATAAGTGTAATACACGTATCAGCCACTACAGGGATGTTCAGAATGTAGTAAAAAAAAATTTTTTTTTCCCAATTTTTTTTTTTTCTATTTTCCGCACCCTATCGCCGCTGAGTGTTGATCAGCATCGCACGAAAGTGCGCTGCTAATCAGCAACTCCTCCTTTTTGGCGTAGGGTGTTTTTTTTTATATCCTACTGCCACGGTCTGCTGATAAGTGCCGAACATAAGTGCGGCATTCATCAGCAACACCATTTTTGGCGTAGGTTTTTTTTGTATACTTACTGTAAAAAACACGTAAAAAAACACTACATTACACCACACTACATTGAATAAAGTTTGACACTACACCACTACATACCCCATATACCAATCCCCATATAAAGATGGCCCCTAGGGTGTTTTCGGCGTCGGACGTATACATTATTATTGCCTCCGACACCGAAACAGCCAGTGAGGATGAATGGGGGGTCCTTTGTTCCTCCATTCATCCTCATCCTCCTCATCATCCAGTGACGTGTCTGGGAGTAGCGTAGCGTACGCTGCCCCCCAGACACGTCTTTTCTGCCAGTACCGTCCCAATAAGAGATGACGGTATGGCGTGAAATTCTACAAACTCTGTGAGAGTACCTCAGGGTACACTTACAGATTTAGGGTACGTGCACACTGCGGAATGGCGAAGGATAACCCTTCGTGCATTCCAAGGCTGGCACCCGCCGGCGGACTGATGCAGGGGCGCGTCTCCGCCCGTGTCATAGACTCTATCCTATGCATGGGCGGATTCCATCATCCGTCATTCCATCAACACGTTGGACGCAGAGCGGAATCCGCCCGTGCATAGAATGGAGTCTACGACACGGACGGAGACGTGCGCTTGCATCAGTCCGCCGGCGGGTGCCAACTGCGGAATGCACAAAGGGTTATCCTTCGCGATTCCGCAGTGTGCACGTACCCTTAGAGTGTATGAAGGAAGGGACACTCGAATCCAGCCCCCAGATGCCCCCTCCCCCCCCATCCTCGGAGTTAGTGGGGACATCGTCCGGGAACTGATCTTCCCACTGCTGGATAAAGGTCACCACCACCTGTACGGGGATAACTTTTATACCAGCGCCCCCTCTTCCGGTCCCTCGCTGCCCTGTAGCTTGCGGCACGATCCGAACATATCAGAAGTAGTAATAGCGCCCTAATATTTAGCAGCCATGGAGCGGACCCAGCGTTTCTGGATATGAAGGACCCCCTATCGCACCAGGGCAACATTCTCCAGGTGACGTCCCCCACACTGGAGAACGGGAGACCCCAGAAGAAGTGCAGAGTGTGGGGTAACAGGGGGATCAGGAAGGACACCATTTTCCCGTGTGACACCTGTCCTGATCACCCCGGCCTTAGCATACTGGATCGCTCCAAGGCGCACCACACGTCATCGGAGTTCTACATTATCTAAATTCCGTCCCTTATTCCTATTTCAGGGGTCACGTTGATCCAGGGATTATTCTGATCGCCATTATGGAGTCGGGAAGGAATTTTTCCCCTGTGATGAGGCTACTGTCGTCTGCCTCACGAGGGTTTTTTGCCTTCCTCTGGATCAACACAGGTTGAATTTGATGGACACCTGTCATTTCCAACCTTATAAACTAATAATTGGCCTAATACCCCCAAATAAATTAGAATTGTCCCTTTTCCCCAGCTAAATAGGTATGGCCGCCATTCCCATTAGAAAATGCCATGATGCAATTACAAAGCCTCTGTGCGGCCAGGACAGTAGAAACCCCCCACAAGTGACCCCATTCTGGAAACTACACCCTATAAGGAATCTAACAAGTGGGGCAGCGGGTATATGGCCCCCTGGTGACGGCCACATTTGGGACGTGAAAATGAAAAAAATGGTATTTTTTATTTTCACGGCACATGTTCTACACATGTGCCCATCACTAGTGGGGTCCATATGCTCACTGCACCCCTTGTTAGATTCCTTATGGGGTGTAGTTTCCAGAATTGGGTCACTTGTCGGGGGTTTCTACTGTTCTGGCAGCACAGGAGCTTTGTAATTGCGACATGGCCTCCATCCCCCATTCCAGCCTCTAAATGGCGCTCTGTCCTTTTGGTGACTTGCCCTGTGCCCATATGGCAAATTATGTCCACATGTGGGGTATTTTCGTACTCAGGGGAAACTACCCTACACGTTTTGTGTTCATTTTCTTTTTTAACCCCTTGTGGAAATGGAAAAAAATCAAGGCTAGACCAACATTTAGTGTAATTTTTTTTTAATTTTTACTCTAAATCATTGATCTTGTCTTGATTTTTTCATTTTCACAAGGGGTTAAAAGATAAAAAAAAACACAATGTGTAGAGCAATTTCCCCTGAGTACGGAAATACCCCACATGTGGACATAAAGCGCCATGCGGGTGCAGGGTAAGCCTCCAAAGGGAAGGTGCGCCATTTGAAGGCTGGATTTGGATGGAATGGATTTCGAGGGGCCATGTTGCATTCAAAAGGCCCCTGTGTTGCCAAGACAGTTAAACCCCCCACAAGTGACCCTATTATGGAAACTACACCCCTCAAGGAATGTAACAAGGGGTGTAGTGAGCATATGGACCCCACTGGTGACGGGCACAAATGTGGAACAATGTGGCGTGAAAATGAAATATTAAATTTTTTACACTATAATGTTGGTCTAGCCTTGAATTTATCATTTTCACAAGGGGTTAAAAGAGAAAAAAAAACACAAAATGTGTAGAGCAATTTCCCCCGAGTCCGTAAATACCCCACATGTGGACATAAAGCGCCATGTGGGCGCAGGGCAAGCCTCCGAAGGGAAGGAGAGCCATTTGGATTTTAGAGGTTGGATTTGGCTAGAATGGATGATGAACGCCATGTCGCATTTACAGAGCCCTTGTGCTGCCAAAACACTGGAAACCCCCCACAAGTGACCCCATTCTGGAAACTACACCCCTCAAGGAATCTAACAAGGGGTGCAATGAGGATATGGACCCCTGGATGACGGGCACATTTGTGCCATGAAAGTGAAAAAATGAAAATTTTCACTTTCACGTCACATTTTTCCACATTTGTGCCTGTCACCAGTGGGGTCCATATGCTCACTGCACCCCTTGTTAGATTCCTTGAGGGGTGTAGTTTCCAGAATGGGGTCACTTGTGGGGGGTTTCCAGTGTCTTGGCAGCACGAGGGCTCTGTAAATGCGACATGGCCCTTGAAATCCATTCCAGTGAAATCCAGCTTCCAAAAGCCAATTGGCGCTCCTTCCCTTTGGAGGCTCGTCCTGCGCCCGCTTGGCACTTTATGTCCACATGTGGGGTATTTCCGTATTTGGGAGAAACTGTGCTACATGTTTTGTGTTTTTTTTTTTCCTTTTATCCCTTTGTGAAAATGAAAAATTGAAGGCTAGAACAACATTTTAGTGTAAAAAATACTTTAGTCTTTTTTCAAGCCATATTGTTTGGAAAATCTGTGAAGCACCTGTGGGGTCCAGATGCTCACCGCACCCCTTGTTACATTCCTTGAGGGGTGTAGTTTTCTAAATGGTGTCCCTTTAGGGGTGTTTTTTAGGTTTTGGCACCCCAGAGCCTCTGCCAACCTGAAGTGGTACAGTCAAAAATGACCAAAAATAACGGAGCCATTGAAATTCACTAGGCGCTCCCTTATATCTGAGGCTTGTGGTTGCGTCAAATAGCGCAATAGGGCCACATATGGGGTATTTCTATAAACTGCAGAAACGGGGCAATCAATATTGGGGTGCATTTCTCTGGTAATAGGTTTATAATTATGAAAAATATTGGATTACAATAAAATCTCTGCACAGAAAATTAAAATTTTCAAATTTCTTACACACTTAGCTTTTATTTCTGTGACTCCCCTAAAGGGTTAAAAAACTTTCTGGATGTGCTTTTGCAGAGTTTAGGGGGTGCAGTTTCTGAAATGGGGTGCTTCGTGAGGCTTTCTAACACACAGTCCCCTCAAATACACTTTAAACCTGAACAGTTCCCTAAAAATATCTGATTTTGAAATTTTACAGAAAATTTGGAAATTTGCTGCTAATGTTTTAAGCTTCCTATTGTCTAAAAATAATGAAATATAGTTTAATAAATGCCGCCAACATAAAGTAGACATGTTGCTAATGCTATTTAATATATAATTTATGTGATATAACCATTTTCTGTATAAGCAGAAAAGTTTTAAAGTTGGAAAAATGCATTTTTTCACAATTTTTCACGCTATTTTGGGTTTTTTCATAAAGATTCGTTATAAGTATCGACTCCAATTTACAAGAAATGTGAAGTACAATATGTCACGAGAAAACAATCTCAGAATCAGCCGGATAGGTAAAAGCATCCCGAAGTAATTAATGAATAAAGTGACACTGGTCAAATTCATAAAATTTGCTCCGGTCCTTAAGGCCATTTCAGGCCCGGTCCTTAAGGGGTTAAAGTGTAACTGTCATGTTTTTTTTTATTGCAGAAATCAGTAGTATAAGCGATTTTAAGAAACTCTGTAATAGGTTTTATCAGCCAAAAAAGCCTCCTTCTGTACTCAAGAAGCAATCTCCCAGCCCCCCCCCTGACTTCTTATCTGTGCATTATCAGGCAAATCCGTCTTCATTACAGAGAAGCCAGTGAAGACGGGTTCTGCTCTCTCCATTGTAAGCCTATGAAGGGGGGAGGGGCCGAGGGAGATGAGGGAGCAGGAAGAGGTGACATGAAGGTCAGCTGTTTGTAGACTCTCTGGGCACCTAAAACGCTGGATTCAGGTTTCAGAAAGGTCAGTGCTTATCTATGAACTTACTGAGAGAAGATTGCAGGGTGTTGTGCTGTGCAGGACTGCTCCGTGCTCACTCACTCCTAACAGCCCCTCCCCTCTCCATAGACACATAATGGACACAGAAATCCTGCTTCTTTTGCAGTGAGGGTGGGGGCTGGGAGATGGCTTTTTTAGTCCAGAAGTTAACTCTTTCAGTACATAAAACCTATTACAGAGTTTCTTAAAATCGCTTGAACTGTTGATATTTAATGTTTTTTAAAAAAAATGACCCTGAAATGACGGTTACGCTTTAAGTCCTACTCGGTTGCGAGTATTGGAACATAGACAGGGAAACAACAGGGTGGCCCCTTTTGTCAATGTCTAACTCAAGGTGCGAGTATTGCGATCATGACAAGGGCTTGCAAAGGCAGGCCTCCACCCACAGACAGCCGTTTTGGGGTATTTGCCCCTCGTCAGTGTGGGGTAGGATTCTGGCTAGTTGGGGCAACAGGCTAGAGATATCTGGCTATCCCGTTTTTTGAGACTCGTAACTGAGGCTCCACGGACTCTTGTTTTGCATATCAGCTGTAAGGGGGGCAATAAATGATAAGAAACAAGCATTCAGACTACTAAAACAAGAAGGTAGTGGGGAAGCATTGAGCTACTATAGACAGAAGAATAGAATGTGTAAAAAAACAAATAAAAGAAGCAAAAATAGCAACAGAAAGAAGGATAGCCACAGAAAGTAACAGGAATCCCAAAATGTTCTTCACCTATATAAATAGCAAAATACTTAAAACTGAAAATGTTGGTCCCCTCAAAATCTGGGTGTAATGGTGGAGGGGGAAGAGGAAAAGGCCAATCTACTAAATACATTCTTCTCTACTGTATTCACAGAGGAGAATCCCATAACAGAGGACATGACTAGGGATAATATAAATCCTCCCATAAATCTCACCTGCCTACCACAACAAGAAGTGGGGAGACGCCTTAAAAACATCAAAATCCATAAGTCACCGGGCCCAGAAGGTATCCATCCTAGAGTACTGCAGGAATTATGTACTGTGTTAGACAGACCGATATTCCTAATATTTAAAGATTCTATTACGACAGGGATTGTTCCACAGGACTGGCGCTAGGGCTGGGCAATATTGGCCTAAATCAATATAGCGGTTTATCGCACATGTAGCCGCGGTAACGATAATTGAACGATAATTATGACACACCCCTTTTTGCAAACCACACCCACTTGCCGTGCCAAACTGGCGATATTTTGATTAAAAAAAAGTTAAAAAGAACTCACTGAGCAGCAACCCATGGTTAGTCTATTATCATTATTATTATTTGTCATTATTAGGGGGTCTCAGCAGAGACCTGGACATGTGTATATACAGGTATACAGCCTCTACAGGGTATACACAGGTCACAGAGGGATAGGGGTGTATGACTATACAGGGAGGTCGGATAGGGGTGTATGACTATACAGGGAGGTCGGATAGGGGTGTATGACTATACAGGGAGGTCGGATAGGGGTGTATGACTATATACAGGGGGCGGATAGGGGTGTATGACTATACAGGGGGCGGATAGGGGTGTATGACTATACAGGGAGGTCGGATAGGGGTGTATGACTATACAGGGAGGTCGGATAGGGGTGTATGACTATATACAGGGGGCGGATAGGGGTGTATGACTATACAGGGGGCGGATAGGGGTGTATGACTATACAGGGGGCGGATAGGGGTGTATGACTATATACAGGGGGCGGATAGGGGTGTATGACTATACAGGGGGGGGCGGATAGGGGTGTATGACTATACAGGGGGCGGATAGGGGTGTATGACTATATACAGGGGGGGCGGATAGGGGTGTATGACTATATACAGGGGGCGGATAGGGGTTTATGACTATATACAGGGGGCGGATAGGGGTGTATGACTATATACAGGGGGCGGATAGGGGTGTATGACTATACAGGGAGGTCGGATAGGGGTGTATGACTATACAGGGGGCGGATAGGGGTGTATGACTATACAGGGGGCGGATAGGGGTGTATGACTATACAGGGGGCGGATAGGGGTGTATGACTATATACAGGGGGCGGATAGGGGTGTATGACTATACAGGGGGGGGCGGATAGGGGTGTATGACTATACAGGGGGCGGATAGGGGTGTATGACTATATACAGGGGGGGCGGATAGGGGTGTATGACTATATACAGGGGGCGGATAGGGGTGTATGACTATATACAGGGGGCGGATAGGGGTGTATGACTATATACAGGGGGCGGATAGGGGTGTATGACTATACAGGGGGATAGGGGTGTATGACTATATACAGGGAGGGCGGATAGGGGTGTATGACTATACAGGGAGGGCAGATAGGGGTGTATGACTATACAGGGAGGGCAGATAGGGGTGTATGGCTATACAGGGGGGGGCGGATAGGGGTGTATGACTATACAGGGGGGGCGGATAGGGGTGTATGACTATACAGGGGGCGGATAGGGGTGTATGACTATATACAGGGGGCGGATAGGGGTGTATGACTATACAGGGGGCGGATAGGGGTGTATGACTATACAGGGGGCGGATAGGGGTGTATGACTATATACAGGGGGGGCGGATAGGGGTGTATGACTATACAGGGGGGGCGGAAAGGGGTGTATGACTATACAGGGATGGCGAACGGAGGTGTATGACTACATGGGGGGTGGGCAAGGGTGTATGACTATACGGTGGGGCAAGGGTGTATGACTATACGGGGGGGCAGGGGTGTATGACTATACAGGGGGGCAGATAGGGGTGTATGACTATACAGAGTGGGATAGGGGTGTGTGACTATACAGGGGGGGCGGATAGGGGTGTATGACTATACAGGGGGGGCGGATAGGGGTGTATGACTATACAGGGGGGGCGTATAGGGGTGTATGACTATACAGAGTGGGATAGGGGTGTGTGACTATACAGGGGGGGCGGATAGGGGTGTATGACTATACAGGGGGGGCGGATAGGGGTGTATGACTATACAGAGGGGGATAGGGGTGTATGACTATACAGAGGGGGATAGGGGTGTGTGACTATACAGGGGGGGGCGGATAGGGGTGTATGACTATACAGGGATGGCGGACGGAGGTGTATGACTACAGGGAGGGTGGATAGGGGTGTATGACTATACAGGGGGCGGATAGGGGTGTATGACTATACGGGGGGTGGGCAGGGGTGTATGACTATACAGGGGGGCAGATGGGGTGTACGACTATACAGGTAGGCAGATAGGGGTGTATGACTATACAGGTAGGCAGATAGGGGTGTATGACTATACAGGGGGGCAGATAGGGGTGTATGACTATACATAGGGGGGCGGACAGGGGTGTATGACTATACAGGGGGGACAGATAGGGGTGTATGACTATACAGGGGGGCAGATAGGGGTGTATGACTATACAGGGGGGCAGATAGGGGTGTATGACTATACATAGGGGGGTGGATAGGGGTGTATGACTATACATAGGGGGGGCGGACAGGGGTGTATGATTATACTGGGGGGGGGCGGACAGGGGTGTATGACTACACATAGGGGGGCAGATAGGGGTGTATGACTATACGGAGGGGTGAATAGGGGCGTGTAACTTTGGGGGGCACATAGGGATGGCAGGCGGATAGGAGAGTATTATACAGGGAGGTGCATGCTGGTACCTGTAGTCCCCTCAGTAACAATACAGGGCTGTAACATAGGAGGAATAGATGTGCTGCAGCAGGCAGGATACCACACACAACAATGTCTCCTATAACTTATCCTGCCTGCTGCAGCCCATTATTCCTCCTATGTTACAGCCCTGTATTGTTACTGAGGGGACTACAGGTACAGCTGCTCCTCCAGCTCTGACATGCCGGCGTCACTGCACACACAGCACAATAACATGTGCAGGGACGCCGGTATCAGAGCGGGAGGTGGAGGAAAAGCAGGGCCCAGGTAACAATAACGCCCGACCCGCCCCCCGCCCATCTGAGCGCCCTCACCCCCACCCTCCCACCCATCCGGTCCCAGGCCCCGTACCGCCGCACCTGTCCATCCATGCGCCCACCCGTCAAGTCCGGCGTCCCTGCACACACAGCACATTGACATGTGCAGCGCTCGCGGGCCGGGGGGGGGGACGCCGGCCGGGACCGGACTTGACGGGTGGGCGCATGGATGGACAGGCGCGGCGGGACGGGGCCTGGGACTGGACCAGTGAGGGTGCTCGGACGGGCGGGGGGCGGGTCGGACGGCATTGTCACCTGGGCCCTGCTGCTTCTCCACCTCCCACTCTGATGCCGGCGTCCCTGTGTGCAGAGACGCCGGCATGTCAGTGGTGGAGGAGCAGCAGAAAAAAATACAAAAATACCGCAGATACCGTCCTGGCTAAGTTGAGGTCGGTTAACCGACGCCAGTGACGGTATCGGTATTTTTGCGGTATACCGCCCAGCCCTAACTGGCGCATAGCTAATGTGGTACCACTATTCAAGAAGGGGTCAAAGAGTGATCCTGGAAACTACAGGCCCGTAAGTCTAACATCTATAGTAGGTAAAGTATTTGAGTGGTTTGTAAGAGATGCTATACTGGTGTATCTTATATAAGAGATGCTATACTGGAGTATAATATATAAGAGATGCTATACTGGAGTATAATATAAGAGATGCTATACTGGAGTATAATATATAAGAGATGCTATACTGGGGTATAATATATAAGAGATGCTATACTGGAGTATATTATATAAGAGATGTATACTGGAGTATAATATATAAGAGATGTATACTGGAGTATAATATATAAGAGATGTATACTGGAGTATAATATATAAGAGATGTATACTGGAGTATAATATATAAGAGATGTATACTGGAGTATAATATATAAGAGATGTATACTGGAGTATAATATATAAGAGATGCTATACTGGAGTATATTATATAAGAGATGTATACTGGAGTATAATATATAAGAGATGTATACTGGAGTATATTATATAAGAGATGTATACTGGGGTATAATATATAAGAGATGTATACTGGAGTATAATATATAAGAGATTCTATACAGGAGTATAATATAAGAGATGCTATACTGGAGTATAATATATAGGAGATGTATACTGGGGTAAAATATATAAGAGATGCTATACTGGAGTATAATATATACGAGATGTATACTGGAGTATAATATATAAGAGATGCTATACTGGAGTATAATATATAAGAGATGCTATACTGGGGTATAATATATAAGAGATGTATACTGGGGTATAATATATAAGAGATGCTATACTGGGGTATAATATATAGGAGATGCTATACTGGAGTATAATATATAAGAGATGCTATACTGGAGTATAATATATAAGAGATGCTATACTGGGGTATAATATATAAGAGATGTATACTGGGGTATAATATATAAGAGATGTATACTGGAGTATATTATATAAGAGATGTATACTGGGGTATAATATATAAGAGATGTATACTGGGGTATAATATATAAGAGATGCTATACTGGGGTATAATATATAAGATGTATACTGGAGTATAATATATAAGAGATGTATACTGGTGTATAATATATAAGAGATGTATACTGGGGTATAATATATAAGAGATGCTATACTGGGGTATAATATATAAGAGATTCTATACAGGAGTATAATATAAGAGATGTATACTGGAGTATAATATATAAGAGATGTATACTGGAGTATAATATATAGGAGATGCTATACTGGAGTATAATATATAGGAGATGTATACTGGGGTATAATATATAAGAGATGCTATACTGGAGTATAATATATAAGAGGTGTATACTGGGGTATAATATATAAGAGATACTATACTGGAGTATAATATATAGGAGATGTATACTGGGGTATAATATATAAGAGATGCTATACTGGGGTATAATATATAAGAGATGTATACTGGGGTATAATATATAAGAGATGTATACTGGGGTATAATATATAAGAGATGTATACTGGAGTATAATATATAAGAGATGTATACTGGAGTATAATATATAGGAGATGCTATACTGGAGTATAATATATAAGAGATGTATACTGGAGTATAATATATAGGAGATGCTATACTGGAGTATCTTATATAAGAGATGTATACTGGGGTATAATATATAAGAGATGCTATACTGGGGTATAATATATAAGAGATTTATACTGGAGTATAATATATAAGAGATGTATACTGGAGTATAATATATAAGAGATGTATACTGGAGTATAATATATAAGAGATGTATACTGGAGTATAATATATAAGAGATGTATACTGGGGTATAATATATAAGGGATGTATACTGGAGTATAATATATAAGAGATGCTATACTGGAGTATAATATATAAGAGATGTATACTGGAGTATAATATATAAGAGATGTATACTGGAGTATAATATATAAGAGATGGTATACTGGAGTATAATATATAAGAGATGGTATACTGGAGTATAATATATAAGAGATGTATACTGGGGTATAATATATAAGAGATGTATGCTGGGGTATAATATATAAGGAATGCTATACTGGAGTATAATATATAAGAGATGCTATACTGGGGTATAATATATAAGAGATGTATACTGGTGTATAATATATAAGAGATGTATACTGGGGTATAATATATAAGAGATGTATACTGGAGTATAATATATAAGAGATGTATACTGGAGTATAATATATAGGAGATGCTATACTGGAGTATCTTATATAAGAGATGTATACTGGGGTATAATATATAAGAGATGCTATACTGGGGTATAATATATAAGAGATTTATACTGGAGTATAATATATAAGAGATGTATACTGGAGTATAATATATAAGAGATGTATACTGGAGTATAATATATAAGAGATGTATACTGGAGTATAATATATAAGAGATGTATACTGGAGTATAATATATAGGAGATGCTATACTGGAGTATAATATATAAGAGATGTATACTGGAGTATAATATATAGGAGATGCTATACTGGAGTATCTTATATAAGAGATGTATACTGGGGTATAATATATAAGAGATGCTATACTGGGGTATAATATATAAGAGATGTATACTGGAGTATAATATATAAGAGATGTATACTGGAGTATAATATATAGGAGATGCTATACTGGAGTATAATATATAAGAGATGTATACTGGAGTATAATATATAGGAGATGCTATACTGGAGTATCTTATATAAGAGATGTATACTGGGGTATAATATATAAGAGATGTATACTGGGGTATAATATATAAGAGATGTATACTGGGGTATAATATATAAGAGATGTATACTGGGGTATAATATATAGGAGATGCTATACTGGGGTATAATATATAAGAGATGTATACTGGGGTATAATATATAAGAGGTGTATACTGGGGTATAATATATAAGAGATGTATACTGCTGTATAATATATAAGAGATGCTATACTGGGGTATAATATATAAGAGATGTATACTGGAGTATAATATATAAGAGATGTATACTGGAGTATAATATATAGGAGATGCTATACTGGAGTATAATATATAAGAGATGTATACTGGAGTATAATATATAGGAGATGCTATACTGGAGTATCTTATATAAGAGATGTATACTGGGGTATAATATATAAGAGATGCTATACTGGGGTATAATATATAGGAGATGCTATACTGGGGTATAATATATAAGAGATGTATACTGGGGTATAATATATAAGAGGTGTATACTGGGGTATAATATATAAGAGATGTATATGGGGGTATAATATATAAGAGATGCTATACTGGAGTATAATATATAAGAGATGTATACTGGAGTATAATATATAGGAGATGCTATACTGGAGTATAATATATAAGAGATGTATACTGGAGTATAATATATAGGAGATGCTATACTGGAGTATCTTATATAAGAGATGTATACTGGGGTATAATATATAAGAGATGTATACTGGGGTATAATATATAAGAGATGTATACTGGGGTATAATATATAAGAGATGTATACTGGGGTATAATATATAGGAGATGCTATACTGGGGTATAATATATAAGAGATGTATACTGGGGTATAATATATAAGAGGTGTATACTGGGGTATAATATATAAGAGATGTATACTGCTGTATAATATATAAGAGATGCTATACTGGGGTATAATATATAAGAGATGTATACTGGAGTATAATATATAAGAGATGTATACTGGAGTATAATATATAGGAGATGCTATACTGGAGTATAATATATAAGAGATGTATACTGGAGTATAATATATAGGAGATGCTATACTGGAGTATCTTATATAAGAGATGTATACTGGGGTATAATATATAAGAGATGCTATACTGGGGTATAATATATAGGAGATGCTATACTGGGGTATAATATATAAGAGATGTATACTGGGGTATAATATATAAGAGGTGTATACTGGGGTATAATATATAAGAGATGTATATGGGGGTATAATATATAAGAGATGTATACTGGAGTATAATATATATAAGAGATGTATACTGGGGTATAATATATAAGAGGTGTATACTGGAGTATAATATATAAGAGATGCTATACTGGAGTATAATATATAAGAGATGCTATACTGGGGTATAATATATAGGAGATGCTATACTGGGGTATAATATATAAGAGATGTATACTGGGGTATAATATATAAGAGGTGTATACTGGGGTATAATATATAAGAGATGTATATGGGGGTATAATATATAAGAGATGTATACTGGAGTATAATATATATAAGAGATGTATACTGGGGTATAATATATAAGAGGTGTATACTGGAGTATAATATATAAGAGATGCTATACTGGAGTATAATATATAAGAGATGCTATACTGGAGTATCTTAATGAAAATAATCTTATGACGCAGCATCAGCATGGATTTATGAGGGATCGATCCTGTCAGACTAATCTGATTGGCTTCTATGAAGAGGTAAGTTATAGACTGGACCTGGGGGAGGCTGTGGACGTTGTGTATCTGGGGGAGGCTGTATATGTGTATACAGGGCCGCCATCAGGAATTTCGGGGCCCCATACAACCAAAGTGTCTGGGCCCCCCACATTAATAAAAAAAAAAAAATTGTGTGTTTGCCCCACGCCTTGCTGGGAGGTATAATTTGGTTCAGATCAATTCTAGAGAACTGGCTCATATTCCCCATTTTCCCCAGTGGCTTAAAATGTAACCTCTGTTATACAGTTATAAAATTATAGAAATTAAATGTGAACAAGGTGCAATTCAAATAGACACTTACTTGTATAGCTGCCTCTTGTGCTCTGTATGCAGTGCATTATATTCACCCGTGCAACGTACAATTTATAGCGTGTCTACAAGCCCAGCGGGGCTCATTATGATGGAGACTAAAACTTATACAAGAGTGGGGTATGCCCCGTTTGGGGTTATTGAATTTCGATGGTCTGGGGGGCTGTGTGATTTGTATATGTTCACCAATATCCCCCCCCCCCCCCCCGGTATGCTCACTAACATAGAATATGTTGATAAGGCTAATATAATGAGGCTGTTCCATGTTAGTGAGCATATACAAATCACCCCCCCCCCCAGGCAGACTAGTTTAGCTCACCCAAGCCAGTGATAGGGAATACATGGCGGTGAGAACGCTTTCTAGGAGATCCTGTTTGTGCAGCAGAGGTGTCTTTATCCTGCTCTGCATAGACCCTCGAAATTCAATAATCCCAGACGGGGCATTGCCTAGTACTCAACAGCATTCTGAATACAGGGGAACCCCTACCCCGCTCTTGTATAAGTTTTAGTCTCCATCATAATGAGCCCCGCTGGGCTTGTAGACACGCTATAAATTGTACGTTGCAAGGGTGAATATAATGCACTGCATACAGAGCACAAGAGGCAGCTATACAAGTAAGTGTCTGTTTGAATTGCACCTTGTTCACATTTAGGTTCTACAATTTTATAACTGTATAACAGAGGTTACATTTTAAGCCACTGGGGAAAATGGGGAATATGAGCCAGTTCTCTAGAATTGATCTCACACACAGACACCAGCACACATGTATACAGACACCAGCACACATGTATACAGACACCAGCACACATGTATACAGACATACAGACACCAGCACACATGTATACAGAAATACAGACACCAGCACACATGTATACAGACACCAGCACACATGTATACAGACATACAGACACCAGCACACATGTATACAGACATACAGACACCAGCACACATGTATACAGACACCAGCACACATGTATACACACATACAGACACCAGCACACCAGGGCACGATGAAGTTTGAACTTCTGCAACCTGGAGAAATCACCTGATATCACCTGCAGTCCTATGTAACACCACATAACACAGTGGTATCTCTGAGTACAGATAATGTAGTAGATTTCACCTCCAGTCCTATGTAACAGCACAGATAACACAGTGATATCTCTGAGTATAGATCATGTAGTAGATGTCACCTGCAGTCCTATGTAACAGCACAGATAACACAGTGATATCCCTCTGAGTACAGATAATGTAGATGTCACCTGCAGTCCTATGTAACACCACAGATAACACAGTGATATCTCTGAGTACAGATAATGTAGTAGTCACCTGCAGTCCTATGTAACACCACAGATAACACAGTGATATCTCTGAGTACAGATAATGTAGTAGTCACCTGCAGTCCTATGTAACACCACAGATAACACAGTGATATCTCTGAGTACAGATAATGTAGTAGCTGTCACCTCGGGGCGCCCCTACTTAATGATGTTCTACAAAATAAGAAAACCGTCATACAGTGACTCACAGGTGACGTCTTCTTTGATCTGAGGCGTTACTTTCCCTTTTCCTCTCCATCCGGCCCAGACCTCCATGATGATTCCTTCCAGATACGTTTCATCCCCTTAGAACCTGCGAGACAAACAATTTAGGCTCCGCACATTTCTAGCAACTTCCTTTCCTTTCTCCCCCCTGTAGGCTCCCATAGTAACTGCGCTGTTTGGGATGCCCCCTGTATGTAGGATCCCCTGCTGTGCCCCCTGTATGTAGGATTCCCAGCTGTGCCCCCATGAGCTAATAATGCCCCTAGAGGTGGCCCCCATGAACTAATAATGCCCCCAGAGATGCCCCCATGAGTTAATAATGCCCCCAGAGGTGCCCCCATGAACTAATAATGCCCCCAGAGATGCCCCCATGAGTTAATAATGCCCCCAGAGGTGCCCCCATGAACTAATAATGCCCCCAGAGGTGCCCCCATGAACTAATAATGCCCCCAGAGGTGCCCCCATATACTAATAATGCCCCCAGAGGTGCCCCCATATACTAATAATGCCCCCAGAGGTGCCCCCATATACTAATAATGCCCCCAGAGGTGCCCCCATATACTAATAATGCCCCCAGAGGTGCCCCCATATACTAATAATGCCCCCAGAGGTGCCCCCATATACTAATAATGCCCCCAGAGGTGCCCCCATATACTAATAATGCCCCCAGAGGTGCCCCCATACACTAATTATGTCCCCAGAGGTGGCCCCATACACTAATAATGCCCCCAGAGGTGCCCCCATATACTAATAATGCCCCCAGAGGTGCCCCCATACACTAATTATGTCCCCAGAGGTGGCCCCATACACTAATAATGCCCCCAGAGGTGCCCCCATACACTAATAATGCCCCCAGAGGTGCCCCCATACACTAATAATGCCCCCAGAGGTGCCCCCATATACTAATAATGCCCCCAGAGGTGCCCCCATATACTAATAATGCCCCCAGAGGTGCCCCCATGAGCTAATAATGCCCCCAGAAGTGCCCCCATACACTAATAATGCCCCCAGAGGTGCCCCCATACACTAATAATGCCCCCAGAGGTGCCCCTAAAAAAAAACAAACATCCTACTCACCTAATCCCCCCCGTGTCTCTTAGGGTCCGGGCCCCATACAGCAGTACCACTTGTACTGCCCTATCGGCGGCCCTGTGTGTATATAGACAGGACCTGGGGGAGGCTGTATATGTGTATATAGACAGGACCTGGGGGAGGCTGTGGATGTTGTGTATCTGGGGGAGGCTGTATATGTGTATATAGACTGGACCTGGGGGACGCTGTGGATGTTGTGTATCTGGGGGAGGCTGTATATGTGTATATAGACAGGAACTGGGGGAGGCTGTATATGTGTATATAGACAGGAACTGGGGGAGGCTGTATATGTGTATATAGACAGGACCTGGGGGAGGCTGTATATGTGTATATAGACAGGACCCGGGGGAGGCTGTGGATGTTGTGTATCTGGGGGAGGCTGTATATGTGTATATAGACAGGACCTGGGGGAGGCTGTGGATGTTGTGTATCTGGGGGAGGCTGTGGATGATGTGTATCTGAGGGAGGCTGTATATGTGTATATAGACAGGACCTGGGGGAGGCTGTGGACGTTGTGTATCGGGGGGAGGCTGTGGATGTTGTGTATCTGGGGGAGGCTGTGGATGTTGTGTATCTGGGGGAGGCTGTGGATGTTGTGTATCTGGGGGAGGCTGTGGACGTTGTGTATCGGGGGGAGGCTGTGGACGTTGTGTATCTGGACTTTTCTTTTTTAAAGGAATTTATTTAAACATTTTCTCTCTTGTTTTTTTTTTTCCATGGAGAAAAGACATACAAAAACAAAACCAGGCACAATCCGCCCGTCACATGTTATATACAGACACAACCGCAGGGAGCTCAGCATAATACTACAGGCCGCAGCAACAGCAATACAGTAATCAAGGGTAACAGCCAAGGCGTGTCATGAATACCTAAGAGGTCAGGCAATAATAACCCTGTTCAAGTAGGAAAGGGCGGAACAAGAAAGACTCCACATACACTCAAGCACACACATACCTGGACAGCGCCGCACTCCCCCTCCCCCCGGCCAGAGAACCAACAGAGATGATCAAACGTCGGCCGACTCATCCAGCATGAGCCAGTGGATCCATATTTTCTTAAATTTCTGGGGGCATTTGCGATGTTCATATAGGGCTTCATATAACGGGACGTATTTGTTAACTATCTGCTTCCAGTGAGCCAGAGAAGGGGTATCCATACATTTCCACTCCATGGCTATAAGTTTTTTGGCACAAAATAAAAGAAATCTGATGAATACCCTATAGTATTTATTGCGTGTGATTCCGTTGATCAGTCCTAGGAGACAGACAGAGGGGGTACAGACAAAGGGGAAGTCAAAGTGATCAGACAGAAATTGTAAGACTGAACGCCAGAAGATCTGTATTTTAGGGCATAACCATACAGCGTGCATGAAAGTGCCAACATCCGACATACACTTAAAACAGGTATCCGATGGGGATACCCCCATCTTCCTGAGCCTCTCCGGGGTATAATATGTTCGCATCAGAAAGCGAAACTGAATCAGTCGGTCTCTAGCACTTACCACCGTAGGATAATACGTGTGCACCACCTCCTTCCACTGCTGTTCCCCCAGTGAGGGGACATCTATCACCCATTTCTCGTATGCCTTTTGGAAAGGGGATGAGTCGTCTGGGCTCAATAGTAAATAACTATGCGTTAGGGGCTTATCAAGGTCAGGGGAGCCCAAGAGCTTCTCAGCCGGTGTGAACTCCAGGGGAACCGTGAGGCTGCCAAACTGAGAATGAACAGCGTGACGCAGCTGCAGGTAATGAAAAAACGCTGTGCAAGGTATCCCATAGAGTTCACACACGGCCGAGAAGGAGTGAAACACATTATCGGGTGCAAATATATGTGATAGGTAACGGACTCCATGTTTACCCCAAAGAGAGGCACCCTGCAGGCCCAGGAGTTCTGGGAGATGAGGGTTGAGCCACAGGGGAGTACGGGGGGAGAAGGGGGGCGCGGACAACTGCTTATGTACAACTCTCCACACCTTCTGCACCGTAGCCAGAGGAGGGGCCCAAGAAGAGGAAGGGGTGTATCTATAAAGGGTATTCGTCAAGCCCTCATAGGAGCCCACCAGCGCCCCGGCCAACGCCACCGCTGCATTGCTAAGGTCCAGGTCTAACCACCAGTTAGCATATACCAACTGTGAGGCTAGAAAATAGTGATACATATCAGGAGCTGCAAGGCCCCCCTGATGCTTGGGCGCAAG
Organism: Dendropsophus ebraccatus; assembly: GCF_027789765.1. Lineage (NCBI taxonomy): Eukaryota > Metazoa > Chordata > Amphibia > Anura > Hylidae > Dendropsophus > Dendropsophus ebraccatus. Next base: position 5,673,966 of record NC_091460.1, on the reverse strand, counting down.
GAGGTGAGAGTAGCCAATCCTAGGTGGCCTGCCTTGCCAGTAGAAGGATCTCAGAATCTTGGCCAAATCTGTAAAGAACTGTTTAGGAGGAAAGACAGGGGAAGCGTGAAACAGATAGAGGAATTTAGGAAGAAAGATCATTTTAAAGATGTTAATCCTACCTAGTAGGGAAAGCGGAAGAGGCCCCCATTTCTGCAAACGGAGATTGGTAGTTGACAGGAGAGGCACTAGGTTCAGGGACATATAGCTGCTTATGGAGGCCGTGATCTCCACGCCCAAGTAACGGAATTGACGAGTCGCCAACAATCTATCCGGCAGGGTAGTAGGCAGGGGGAGAGAAGGCAGGGGGAGAGAAGGTGACAGGGGCATAAGGACCGACTTAGGCCAGTTCACTACCAGCCCGGAAATGGCACCGAAGTCGTAGATAAGCGACATTAGAGCCACCAGGGAGGGGCCCACGTCTGCCAAATAAACCAGGGTATCGTCCGCATATAGCGACACTTTCTCAACGATGGACCCCCTCTGGAGGCCCCCGACCGAGGGCGAGGCACGGACCGCCGCCGCCAACGGCTCAATGGCAATGGCAAAAAGTAGGGGCGACAAAGGGCAGCCCTGCCTCGTCCCCCGCCCGAGAGAGAAAGAGGGGGAGATATCAAGGTTGGTACGTATTTTGGCAGTGGGCTCCGCATATAACAACCGAACCCAGGCTCGGAACCGTGGGCCAAACCGCTGCCTGCCGAGCAGAGACCACAGATACGGCCATTCTACAGAGTCAAAGGCCTTATGGATGTCAAGACTGAGCACGTACCCTGGATCAGCGTCCGACTCGCTAGCGGAGATATTCATAAATAAGCGCGAGATGTTGATATCCGTGGCTCTACCCGGCATGAACCCGGTCTGGTCAGGGTGTATCACCGAATGTATGACCCCGTTAAGCCGTATCGCAAGTATCTTAGCCAAGATTTTCACATCAATGGTAAGGAGGGAGATAGGCCTGTAAGAGGAGGGGGATAGTGGGTCCTTGCCCGGCTTCAGGAGCAGCACGATCAGGGCCTCGCGAAGTGATTGCGGGAGGCGGCCCACTTCTAAGGATTCCCCATACATAGTAAGGAGGCGGGGGGCTATAGCCTCGGCGTTATTTTTGTACCAGTCTATGACTAACCCGTCCATACCCGGCGTCTTCCCTAGAGGCATGGATTTAATGGCCTCCACTATCTCCTCCACCGTAAGAGGGGAGTCAAGGGCTGCGGACTGCGAGGGGGACAGGGACTGTAAGGGAGTCTGGTCCAGGAAGGTCGCATATGCCAAGGGATCAGGGGAGCTGTGGGGGGAGTAGAGGTCTTGGTAGAAGGCCCAAAAGATCGAGTTAATCTGGGCGGCTTCAGTCACCAGAACCCCTTGGTCATCAACGACCCCAGGGATGGAAACCGTGGGGCGCTCTGCCCTCGCCAGATAAGCCAGCAGCTTGCCATTTTTGTCCCCAAACTCAAAGAGAGCCGCCTCAGTGGCAAAGAGTTTTTTCCTTGTGCGCTCCTTTTGTAAGATTAGCAAGTCCCTCTGGGCCCTAGACCATTTTTTCCTTTTGTCTTCCTCCCCAGTGCGCGCCACCTCTACCTCCAGGAGAATCAATAAGGGCCATTAAAGAAGTCTCCTGTCGTCTATGCACATTCTTTTGCGTGGTAACACCTGTGACATATGCTCCCCTGATGGTTGCCTTATACGCATCCCACTTGATCAGCGGATCAGGGAAGTCGGAGTTGTGCTCCCAATAGGAGGCGTGAGCAGTTGACAGAGCCTCCTGCACCACCTCGGAGGTCAACCATCCGGGTTGCATACGCCACAACTTAGAGGAAGAAGGGCCAGATATTTTGAGGGAGACTAGTAGGGCGGAATGATCTGAGATCCCTCTACTGGTGTAGGATATCTCCCCAATACGGGGCAGTAAGTCAGGAGAGGCAAGGGCCAGGTCTATCCTAGAGAAGGTACCATGTACCTGCGAGAAGTATGAGTACTTCACCGTTTGCGGGAACCTCCAGCGCCAAACATCTTGTAAATGCAGAGCAGCACACCAGGCGTTGAACCGGGCGGAGGCCGGGTCCACACCACTCGTCCGGTCCAGAGAGGGGTCGGGAACCACATTGAAGTCACCAACCACCAAGACAGGGTCTACAGGGAAAGAGGATAAGTGCACAGAGATTACGTCCATGAGAGACTCAGAGAAGGGGGGGGGGGGGACATAGAGGGAGACCAGGGTAAATGACAATGACTGACATAAACAGTGCAGGATCACAAATCGACCAAATTGGTCGCATGCCACCTGGGAGACCACTACCGGCAGAGCTTTAGAGATGAGTACAGAGACACCTCTAGAGGATGTAGAGTAGGTAGCATGGTAACCCTTGGCTATCCAGGCCCTCTTCAGAGCCAGGATTTTCTGTCCGATCACATGAGTCTCCTGTAAACATATAATGTGGGGAGAGTGGCGTTTCACAAAGTCCAACACCAAGGACCTCTTGAATTTGGAGTTAAGGCCCCTCACATTCCAACTAAGAACTTTAAGGGACGCCATCATACTGACCAGAAGATAGAAACTGATCTATCAGGACCAACAGCCAAGGGGGGGAAAGGCGCGGCCACACACACCACCAGACACACCACACAACGTACTGGACAGACAAGGAACAAACATCAAACATATAACAAACAAAAAGCAAGAACATCCTAGTCAACTGGACTGGGTACCCAACTCCCTGTCTAACACTACCAACCTACGAGTGCAGACCTTAGACCCTAACTGAACACTAATCGACAGAGCTAGTCACTGCCGAGGCAATTACTCTATGCTTAAACTAAATAATCTCCAACTCACCCCCGCCCCCCTTGATCAATAAAGTATAGACCCCCCCCAAAAAATACACCCCCCCCCCCCCCCCCCCCCAAAAAAAAAACAACTAGGTGAGCCCAGGATCTTTGACCCCCAGCTAAAGACTTAGTGAGTGTCCATTGTAGACAAACAGTCCCAGGTCATACAGCGGCTGGAACACCAAAAGTGGGAACACCGTCATGTGTCGTCTTCAATCAGCCGGCGGAACACGCGGCGCCACCTCCACCCACTCCAGGGCAGCTGAGGGGGATGTGAAGAATTTCGTGGTATTCCCAACTACCACTCGCAGGCGAGCAGGGTACAGCATGGAATATTGGTATCCTTTGGCACGGAGTTTGTTGCGGACTTCCGTAAATTGCGTGCGCTGCTTCCGTATTTCCACGGAAAAGTCAGGGTAGAAGGACACTCTGTTGTTGTCAATCATGACTTCCCCCCTAACCCGAACCGCTCTCAGGATGGCATCTCGATCACGGAAATGCAGTAACCGAAACAGGAGAGGCCTGGGGGGGGCCCCCGGCGGCGGGGGTTTAGCAGGAACACGATGGGCTCGCTCAATGGTGAAGTAAGCAGAAAAGGTCTCAGCAGGCAGAATTTGGCGTAGCCAGTGTTCGGTGAATCCCACCGGATCGTCGCCCTCCGTTTTTTCCGGCAGCCCCACAATGCGGACGTTATTCCGTCTCAGCCTATTTTCGAAGTCGTCCGCATGGGCCACGACTGCCTTCACCTGCCGCTGCAAATCCACAATCTGAGCAGGAATAGGATGAACAGTATCCTCCATCTCCGAAACCCTCCTCTCCACCTCAGTGGTGCGCTCCCGGATTTTTTGGGTTTCATGCCCCAGAATGTCCTGAAAGTCCTGGCGGAGTTCGTCCACCTTAGTGACGAGCATTGATTGACAGGTGTTTATGGCAGCCAGGATTTCTGAGAATTTCCCATCAATAGCAGAAGCTGAATATTGGGACCGTTCAGGAGAATGCAGTCTGGGCGGGCTAGGAGAGCCCTCAAAGCAGGATACGTGACTGTCTCTAGAAGCATCCCTGCGGCGTGCCATGGATCTGGAGAAACGTTCTAGTTGTTTAGCCGCTTGAGCCTGTACTTTCGTGGGGAGAGGGCTGCGCTCTGCAGGGGTCCCCTCAGCGCCCTCAGGCCCAGAGTCTATGTCCGATGGGGGACGGGAGGGAGCCGCCGGGATCCCCTTGTTCCTCTTAGTCTTATTAGGGTTGTGTCCTCCTTTGGATCCTCCCATAACACCTGGGGGGGGGGCGAACAGCACAGGCAACACTGCCGCCAATGAGGGTGCAATAGGATACAGTCTCCAGGGGTAAGGCAGGCAGGCGTACAGATGGTAGCAGGGAGCAGCAGCAGGGGCCCCGGCAGGTCTGTGACAGAGGGTGCACAGTGAGGGACACAAACGTCTATGGCCCCAGCCTCAGTAACTGGATGGAGGTCCACTCACTGCCCCGCACTGCAGGTCCGAGGGGCTGTATATGGAGCCCGTGTTTGTAAGAGGGGACCAGGGCCGTCCTCCACGCCGAGTCTGCGCCTGCAGGGTAATGGAGGGAGGGCTGCCTCCAGCTAAGATGGCGGCCGCCGGCAGGTGGAACCGGCGGGAAGAAGCAGCGTAGGGCCCGCCACTTAGGCAGCACCGGTCCCATCCAAGGCCGTATCCAGCCGTTTGCCCGGGGGAGACTGGAGGACGGGCGCAGATAACCACCGCCGACAGACCTCAGACCAGAGAGAGGAGAGGAGGGGAAGCGCCGGGGCGTAATGGCGGCCGCCGGAAGTGAGGTCAGGGCCGGGCGCACTCACCACCCGTCACACCACCGCAGTTCGGAGGGGCCCGCTGGAGGATGTGTTGCTCCCGGGAGACCGTAGGGAGGACCGGAGGACTGTGCAGGTATCGCTGCCTCCCGCGGTGAGTTTCCCGTGCGGCGCGCGCCGCTGCTGCCCCGTCCGTCACACCAGGCCGCAGATTCGGAGGGTCTTCTGCAGGGCACCACTAGCCTTCGGGGTTGCCGGGAGGAGTATAGGGGTCACCGGGTACCTCAGGGGGGTAGGCTGGGGCAAAGGGGAGAGCCCGTTCAGGATGTATTCAGGAGTATGGATCAGGGAGTGCAGGAGCTCATAGGAGACACGTCTGCCTCAGGCAGCCATCAGACCACGCCCCCCGTGTATCTGGACTTTTCAAAGGCATATGATACTGTGCGGCATGAAAGGTTGGTCTACAAAATGAGGATACTGGGACTCGGGGAAAACGTATGCAAATGGGTAAGTAACTGGTTGTGTGATAGAAAACAGAGGGTGGTCATTGATGTAACATATTCAGATTGGGATTTAGTTACTAGTGGGGTACCACAGGGGTCAGTGTTGGGTCACAGTTACTAGTGGGGTACCACAGGGGTCAGTGTTGGGTCACAGTTACTAGTGGGGTACCACAGGGGTCAGTGTTAGGTCCACTTCTTTTTAATATTTTTATTAATGATCTTGTAGAGGGGCTACAGAGTAGAATCTCCATTTTTGCAGATGATACTAAACTGGGTAAAGTAATCAGTACAGAGGATCATAATATCCTATTACAGAGGGATTTGGAGAAGCTGGAGGCTTGGGTGGAGAAATAGCAAATGAAGTTTAATGTGGATAAATGTAAGGTTATGCATTTGGGCCATAGAAATAATAAGTACAGTTATGTGCTAAATAATAAAACACTCAGTAACACTGCTTCCGAAAAGGACCTGGGGGTATTGGTGGACAGTAACCTCATCTATAGTGATCAGTGCCAGGCAGCAGCTGCCAAGGCTAATAAAATAATGGGGTGCATCAAAAGAGGCCGAGATGCTAAAGATGAGAACATAGTTTTGCCTCTTTATAAATCACTGGTCACCACACATGGTATATACTGTGTACAGTTTTGGGCACCGGTATATAAGAAGGACACAGCTGAACTGGAGCGGGTGCAGAGGAGGGCAACAAAGGTCATTGAGGGAATGGGGGGGTTACAGTACCAGGGCAGGTTATCAAGCTTGGGGTAATTTACGTCTCAGGGGCAATCTGATTACAATGTACAGATATATGAATGGACAGTACAGAGATCTTTGTAGTGGTCTTTTTATACCTAGGCCTGTAACCATGACAAGGGGGCATCCTCTACGTCTAGAGGAAAGATTTCACCATCAGCATCTACGCGGGTTCTTTACTGTACAAGCGGTAAGACTGTGGAACTCTCTGCCACATGATGCTGCCATGGCCGATTCATTAAATAAGTACAGGGGAGGCCTGGATGCTTTTCTTAAACAATATAATATTACAAGTTATGGGCATTAGATTTCCGGTGATACGTTGGTCCAGGGATTATTCTGGTCGCCATTGGAGTCGGGGGGGGGAGTTTTCTCCCTGCGATGGGGCAATTGTTGTCTGCCTCATAGGGGTTTTGCCTTCCCCTGGATTAGCACAATAGGGTTTCCTAGGTTGAACCTGATGGATTCTTGTCTTCTTTCAACCTTATTAACCCTTTGAGGACCGAGCCCAAAATGACCCTGTGCGTTTTAGTTTTTTCCTCCTCCCCTTCTAAGAGCTCGAGCACTTTCAGTTTTCTATCTACAGGCCATGTGAGGGGTTGTTATTTTTTACAGGAATAGCTGTACTTTGTAATGGCGTCTTTCATTCTACCATAACATGTATGATAGAACCCCAAATATATTATTTATGAAGATATAAATAGGTGAAATCGTAAAATAGAATGCAATATGGTAACGTTTGGGGGGTTCCTGTGTCTACGTAATGTACTATACGGAAAAAGCGACATGATATCATTATTCTATACGTTAGTCCGAACACAACCACATGGGGTTTTTTCCCTCTTCGTTTACGCTGTTAGCGATGACGATTGTTATATTTTAATTGATCGGACAATTAACCCCTTAACGACATCGGGCGTAAACTTACGCCCTCGCGCCCTGGTACTTAGCGCATCAGGGCGTAAATTTACGTCCGATGTTTCCCCGATCGCTGCGTGTTCGCACACAGCGATCGGGGAAGATGGCCTGCTATAAATCATAGTAGGCCATCTTAGCTTCTCGGCACGGGGGGTGGTTAACACCCCCCGTGCTTACGATCGCCGCTATAGGCTGATCAATTCAGATCAGCCAATAGCGGCGATCGGAACCTTTCCGGGTCATCGGTGACCCGATGACCCGGAAAAAAATGGCGGTCGGTGCTGTCCGAGGACAGCACCGACCACCATTACTGTAAAAAGTAATGGTGGTCACTGTGCCACCGGCCCGATCGCCGTGAACGGCCGGCTGTTCACGGCGATCGGGCCGGTGGTACGGCGATCAGAGTCCAGCAAAATAATAAATACCTGCCTTGGACCCCTCAGCTATTTAGCAGGTATTTGTACATTACTCACCTGTCCCGGGGTCCTGATCGGCGTCTTCCGGGTTCGTGGCGTCCTCCGTCTTTCCGGCGCGTCTTCGGATCTTTCCGGCGGTCCCCATCGGCTTTTTTCGGCTCCAGCCTCGTCTTTTTCCGGATTTTGCGCTCTGCTGCCCTCTAGCGGCTGATATGTTTAATACACTTATCAGCAGCTACAGGGATGTTCAGAATGTAGAAAAAGTTTTGGTTTTTTTTTCCAAATTTTTTTTCTTCTATTTTCCGCACCTTATCGCCGCTGAGTGTTGATCAGCATCGCATGAAAGTGCGCTGCTAATCAGCAACTCCTCCTTTTTGGCGTAGGGTGTTTTTTTTGCTATATTCTACTTCCACGGTCTGCTGATAAGTGCCGCACATAAGTGCGGCATTTATCAGCAACTCCTTTGTTGGCGTAGGTTTTTTTTTATACTTACACATAAAAAACACTACATTACACCACACTACATTGAATAAAGTTTGACACTACACCACTACATACCCCATATACCAATCCCCGTATAAAGATGGCCCCCAGGGTGTTTTCGGTGTCAGAGGGATACGTTATTGCCTCCGACACCGAAACAGCCAGTGAGAATGAATGGGGGGATCCTTCTTTCCTCCATTCATCCTCATCATCATTATCATCATCATCCAGTGACGTGTCTGGGGGGTAGTGTAGCGTACGCTGCCCCCCCAGACACGTCTTTTCCGCCAGTACCGTCCCAATAAGAGATGACGGTATGGTGTGAAATTCTACAAACTGTGTGAGCGTACCTCAGGGTACACTTACAGATTTAGGGTAGGTGCACACTGCGGAATGGCGAAGGATAACCCTTCGTGCATTCCGCAGCTGGCACCCGCCGGCGGACTGATGCGGGCGCATGACTCTACCCGTGTCATAGACTCCATTCTATGCACGGCCGGATTCCATCGTCCATCCAAAGAATGAATACGTTGGACGGAGAGTGGAATCCGCCTGTGCATAGAATGGAGTCTATGACACGTGTGGAGACGTGTGCCTGCATCAGTCAGCCGGCGGGTGCCAACTGCGGAATGCACGAAGGGTTATCTGTCGCGATTCCGCAGTGTACACGTACCCTTAGAGTGTATGTAGGAAGGGACACCCGAATCCAGCCCCCGATGCCCCCTCCCCCCCCATCCTCGGAACAAGTGGGAAGATCGTCCGGGAACTGATCTTCCCACTGCTGGATAAAGGTCACCACCTGTACAGGGATAACTTTTATACCAGCACCCCCTCTTCCGGTCCCTTGCTGCCCGAGCTACTGTAGCTTGCGGCACGATCCGTAAATATCAGAAGTAGTAATAGAGCCCTAATATTTAGCAGCTATGGAGCGGACCCAGCGCTTCTGGATTTGAAGGACCCCGTATCGCACCAGAACAACATTTTCCAGGTGACGTCCCCCACACTGGAGAAAGGGAGAGCCCAGAAGAAGTGCAGAGTGTGGCGTAACAGGGTGATCAGGAAGGACACCATTTACCAGTGTGACACCTGTCCTGATCCCCCCGGCCTCTGCATACTGGATCGCTCCAAGGCGCACCACACGTCATTGGGGTTCTACATTATCTAAATTCTGTCCCTTTTTCCTATTTCAGGGGTCACGTTGATCCGGGGATTATTCTGATCGCCAATATGGAGTCGGGAAGGAATTTTTCCCCTGTGATGAGGCTACTGTCGTCTGCCTCACGAGGGTTTTTTGCCTTCCTCTGGATCAACACAGGTTGAGTTTGATTGACATGATGCAATTACAAAGCCTCTGTGCGGCCAGGACAGTAGAAACCCCCCACAAGTGACCCCATTCTGGAAACTACACCCGATAAGGAATCTAACAAGGGGGGCAGCAAGGATATGGCCCCCTGGTGACGGCCACATTTGAGACGTGAAAATGAAAAAAATGGTATTTTTTATTTTCTCTGCACATGTTCTACGTAAGTGCCTGTCACCAGTGGGGTCCATATCCTCACTGCACCCCTTGTTAGATTCCTTATGGGGTGTAGTTTCCAGAATGGGGTCACTTGTCGGGGGTTTCTACTGACCTGGCAGCACAGGAGCTTTGTAATTGCGACATGGCCTCCATCCTCCATTCCAGCCTCTAAATGGCGCTCTGTCCCTTTGGTGGCTTGCCCTGTGCCCATATGGCACATTATGCCCACATGTGGGGTATTTTCGTACTCAGGGGAAACTACCCTACACGTTTTGTGTTCATTTTCTTTTTTAACCCCTTGTGGAAATGGAAAAAATCAGGGCTAGACCAACATTTAGTGTAATTTTTGTAAAATTTTTACTCTAAATCATTAATCTTGTCATGATTTTTTCATTTTCACAAGGGGCTAAAAGATAAAAAAGAAAAACTAAATGTGTAGAGCAATTTCCCCTGAGTACGGAAATACCCCACATGTGGACATAAAGCGCCATGCGGGTGCAGGGTAAGCCTCCGAAGGGAAGGAGCACCATTTGGTTTTTGAAGGCTGGATTTGGCTGCAATGGATTTCGAGGGGCCATGTTGCATTCAAAAGGCCCCTGTGTTGCCAAGACAGTTGAAACCCCCCACAAGTGACCCCATTATGGAAACTACACCCCTCAAGCAATGTAACAAGGGGTGTAGTGAGCATATGGACCCCACTGGTGACGGGCACAAATGTGGAAAAATGTGGCGTGAAAATGAAATATTACATTTTTTACACTATAATGTTGGTTTAGCCTTGAATTTATCATTTTCACAAGGGGTTAAAAGAGGAAAAAAAACAAAATGTGTAGAGCAATTTCCCCCGAGTCCGAAAATACCCCACATGTGGACATAAAGCGCCATGTGGGCGCAGGGCAAGCCTCCGAAGGGAAGGAGCGCCATTTGGATTTTGGAGGTTGGATTTGGCTAGAATGGATAATGAACGCCATGTCACATTTACAGAGCCCTCGTGCTGCCAAAACACTGGAAACCCCCCACAAGTGACCACATTCTGGAAACTACACCCCTCAGGGAATCTAACAAGGGGTGCAGTGAGGATATGGACCCCTTGATGACGGGCACATTTGTGCCATGAAAGTGAAAAAATGAAAAATGGTGTCCCTTTAGGGGTGTTTTTTAGGTTTTGGCACCCCAGAGCCTCTGCCAACCTGAAGTGGTACAGTCAGAAATGACCAAATATAACGGAGCCATTGAAATTCATTAGGCGCTCCTTTGTATCTGAGGCTTGTGGTTGCGTCAAATAGCGCAATAGGGCCACATATGGGGTATTTCTATAAACTGCAGAAACGGGACAATAATTATTGGGGTGCATTTCTCTGGTAATAGGTTTATAATTATGAAAAATATTGGATTACAATAAAATCTCTGCACAGAAAATTAAATTTTTCAAATTTCTTACACACTTAGCTTTTATTTCTGTGACTCCCCTAAAGGGTTAAAACACTTTCTGGATATGCTTTTGCAGAGTATGGGGGGTGCAGTTTCTGAAATGGGGTGCTTTGTGGGGCTTTCTAACATACAGGCCCCTCAAATACACTTTAAACCTAAACAGGTCCCTAAAAATATCTGATTTTGAAATTTTACTAAAAATTTGGAAATTTGCTGCTAATGTTTTAAGCTTTGTATTGTCTAAAAAAATGAAAGATCGTTTAATAAATGCCGCCAACATAAAGTAGACATGTTGCTAATGCTATTTAATATATAATTTATGTGGTATAACGCAAAAAAGTTTCAAATTTGGAAAAATGCATTTTTTCACATTATTTGGGTTTTTTCATAAAGATTCGTTATGAGTATCGACTCCAATTTACCAGAAATGTAAAGTACAATATGTCACGAGAAAACAATCTTAGAATCAGCCGGATAGGTAAAAGCATCCCGAAGTTATTAAAGGGGTTGTCCGGCGAAAAAAAATTATTCACAGAATAACACACATTACAAAGTTATACAACTTTGTAATGTATGTTATGTCTGTGAATGGCCCCCTTCCCCGTGTTTCCCCCCACCCACGCTAGACCCGGAAGTGTGGTGCATTATACTCACCGCATGTCGTGTCGTCCACGGTCTCCGATCGTCAGCAGTGACGTCTTCTTCGGGAGCTTGGCGGATCTTCCCGAGTGCCGGCCACCCTCTGCAGCGTCATCCGAAGCTCAGCCGCGATTGGCTGAGCATAACTGTGCTCAGCCAATCGCGGCTGAGCGGCTGATGACGCGGCCACGTCATCAGCTGCTCAGCCGCGATTGGCTGAGCACAGTTATGCTCAGCCAATCGCGGCTGAGCTTCGGATGACGCTGCAGAGGGCGGCCGGCACTCGGGAAGATCCGCCAAGCTCCCGAAGAAGACGTCACTGCTGAGGATCGGAGACCGTGGTCGGCACGTGACAGGTAATGTATAGCGCACCACACTTCCGGGTACACGGGTGGGGGTGGTGGGACACGGGGAAGGGGGCCATTCACAGACATAACATACATTACAAAGTTGTATAACTTTGTAATGTGTGTTATTCTGTGAATAATTTTTTTTCGCCGGACAACACCTTTAATGAATAAAGTGACACAGGTCATATTCATAAAATTTGTCTCTGTCATTAAGGCCATTTCAGGCTCTGTCCTTAAGGGGTTAAGCATGCTACAGAATATAATATGTTTATTTATTTATTTTTATATGTTTTATTTTATATAATGGGAAAGGGGGGTGATTTTAACTTTTATTAGGGGATATTAGGGGCTTTGGGATATTTTTAAAAACATTTTTACTTTTTTTTTTTTACACATTATCCCCCCATGTTGGTAAATAATTTGATCAAACTGTATTGCGCCATGTACCACGTGCCGGTCTCCTGGCCCACATGAGTCCCTACACTAACTCCACACTGTGTCGGTCAGCATCCACCAACCCCGCAAAGCGAGCGCAGGCAGGGTAGGGAGGCCACGGACACGGCCCAGTGCAGTGGTGAGTAGTAAGACCTTGTTCACACGTGTGTTGCTTGGTGGCCGCTTTCTCTGCCGGCGGCGCCTGCTGGGCGTTTGGTCCTGCGACAGTGGGGTTGCAGGGCCATTCCGCGGCCTCCTTTTCCTGCTTGCGCTCGCTTTATAGGGTTGGCGGTTGCTGACCGACACAGTGTGGAGTTAGTGTAGGGACTCTGCACGTCGTACATGAGGCAATATGGTTTGATCAAATTATATACCAACATACTGGAGTTGGTTTTTAAATGTAGCCGAGAGGTATTAGTGTCAGCCATAGGTGTGCGGTGCAGCAGCTCCTTTCTCTCCATGACCGTAAGATTCATGTACTTGTGCCGTGGGACATTGAGCTACAGCACATCTGCTCGCAGGGGGTAGCGAGGATTCAAGGGGGCCCTATAACAGGAAAAAAACCCTGTATAAGGCCCCCACACAGAGGTATCATATACCATATATACAGATAAACCACTGGGCGGCTGTCACTGGCCCATGGAGGCAGACCACAATTTCCCGGGCCTCCTTACTACAGGGGCCCCATAACAGTCGCATGGTCTGCCTTCATGGTAGTTGAGCCACTGTGCACTAGAGCTACTGTATTCTGGTAACATAATAAGCGTTGCTTATACCATCTGAGTGGACAGTATTGAGCATGTAAGCGGACACGTGAGCGTTACGCTGACAACACAAAGCGTTGGCCACATTGCCGCCCAGGGGGAAGGGAAGTGAGTGTGTGGCAACACTGATCACGTGGGAATAAACAACATGTATGGTGCCCCGGATGAACGGCTCAAACGGAACCAAAACTACTGCATGACATACTTCGTAGCTACAGGCCTAGCATCATATCCAGGGCTCCAGATGGCGACCAAAATGGTCGCCAATGCGACTGACATTTTGCAAATGGCGCCCAGATTTATTAATCTGGGCGCCATTTGCGACTGGCCCTGGCAGCGGCGCGCTTAACGACATCGGGCGTAAATTTATGCCCTGATGCCGGTAAGGACGTTCAGAGCGGGGCCGCTTGTAGCCCGGGACCGCTGGTATTAGCGGGCACGGTCCGATCGCCGTGCCCGCTAATACAGTAATCTGATGCAGCTATCAAACATGACAGCTGCATCCGATTACCGGACGCAGCCTCATTCCTGATGTCTAGTGGGGAGATCGCTCCTCTGGGATGTTATCCTGGAGGAGCGATCTCCGTAACTGAAGCCCGCCGGGGACCGCTCCAAGATGGCGCCGACTCGTTTACCTCTGGCTGCAGCAGCCGAAAGCAAACGAGTATCGATCTCATGGATCTCTGCAGCATATCTATGCTGCAGAGATCTCAATGAGAGATCAGTGCACTTATACTAGAAGTCCCCCAGGGGGAATAACCCTAACCCCAGGGGGAATAACCCTAACCCCAGGGGGGAACAACCCTAACCCCAGGGGGGCTTCTAGTATAAGTGTAAAAGTAAAAAAAAAAAAGTGTCATTATTAGTAAAAAGCCCCCTCCCCTAATAAAAGTCTGAATCACCCCCCTTTTCCCAGGTTATAAATAAAAGTAAATAAATAAACAAACATGTTTGGTTTCGCCGCGTGCGTAATCGCCCGAACTATTAATTAATCACATTCCTGATCTCGCACGGTAAACGGCGTCAGCGCAAAAAAATCCCAAGGTGCAAAATTGCGCACTTTTGGTCGCATCAAATCCAGAAAAATTGTAATAAAAAGCGATCAAAAAGTCGTATTTCAAAAAGACGTTTTCAAACTAAGAAAAGAAAGGATGTAAAGGAGGAGGAGGAGGAGGAGGAGGAGGAGGATGCTGCCGCGGCCTCTGCACACAGTAAGTCCCATTTAACATAACATTAATTTTACATGTTTTAAAATGTTGGCGACCAAATATTCTATTTGGCGCCTAAATTTTTCAGGTTAGGAGCCAATGGCTCCCAGGTAAATTTTTTAGTCTGGAGCCCTGATATCTGATGGGGCAGAGTAAGAGACTAGAATGAGCCAGCATCTGATTGTCTTTTCACTTCCCCCTCCTGGACTAGTCATGTTCCCATGTGAATAGTAGATGAAGTGTGTTTGTGTCTTGGATTTGGCAGAATTGTGCTGATAATTAATTTCACTTACTAAAGGCCCTATTACACGGGTCGTTAAGAGGAGCAAACGAGCGCTCTCAGCGCTCATTTGCTCCTCGTTCCCCGTGCGCTGCCGCCGCTAGGGGGCGGCGGGGAGCTGCAGGGGGGCTGCCCGGGTGATCGCTGATCGTCCGGGCAGCCCATAGGATACAGCAGCGTCTGCTGCCGACGCTCCTATTCAATGGAGCGACGGCAACAGATCGCTGCTATATCAGTCGCTTGTTTTTCAACATGTTGAAAAACAAGCGACTGCAACGATCAGCCGACATGAACGATGTCGGCTGATCGTTGCACTCGATATCGGCCGAATACGGACGATAATCGTTCCGTGGAATAGGGCATTTAGTATCACAGAGGTAACTGTTTCCACCCAAGGACACAACAATCTGATAATCATTAACACATTAATAAGTGATAAATCTTGATACAATATGTGGCCACTAATCCCCCTGATGAACCATGTTTAAAATCCAAGGGGAAACATGTCGGGAACAATCTTGAGCTGTATTTTTTATGATACTTTTCCTGACCCACTGACAGAGTAATTGGACCCAGCTGGTCCTGAAGAACCATTTGTTCTGGACTCACCTATGGATATTTAGGTGGAAATGAAAGTAAAGTCCAACATCACCAATAGGTCCTTTTTGTAGCCAAGTCCCACAATCCCACAAGGTGGGTATCGATACAGTTAAATGGAGAGTCCAATGACATCCAAGCGATGAAATCTTCAATCTTTTATTGAGCGGTCAAGCTAATATACGATGTCAAGCATACTCGGCTCACTAGGACCTATTGTCAAATAAACATTAACATAGATGATCAAAAATCCCACCACCAATCACAAAACAGTAGGTGCGGCCAAAGGCAATAGACACAGGGTTGCTGTAACACATAAAACATGGAAACATTGGGGGCGTGGCCAGGCAAGAGAAGGAGACAGACGTGCCTTTCAGCTGCTCCTCTCCCCTCATATCGTTACAAGCTTTTTAGCTTACCTTATAAACCCAAACGGGCCAGAATTCCTCCCACCGTCTCCCGAGCAGCGCCTGAACCACATTGAGGGGTCTCCCGAACAAACTGACTCCAGTTTTGCATCGGGGCCTACACGCGCACTGAAGCCGCGGCCTTTCCTGCCGGCCGACTCCCGCGGACGCGCGAGCTCGCGGCTCGTAAACACTGCCTAACCATCTGAGTTCTGCCTCTCGCTCTACCGCAACAGACATCCCCGCAAGTAGGTAACCCGGAGGCTGACCCGGAGGCCCTTACCGCTTGCGGCCTATACGGGCCTGAAGCCGCGGACTTTCCTGGCGGCCCGACTCCCAGGACGGCGCCGGAGTCACGTGATTGAGACAGCCATTGTGTCCCGAGTCGCGGACATTCTCCCCTCCGCAGTGATCTGCCAATACGACTTGGGGCAGCGTTATCCGGGCGGCCCATAACAGATACTAAAAGCCGCGGATCTCCCTGACAGCCGAAAACCAGAAGTGACACTCTGCAGAGTCTCAGTCACAGCGGCCATCTTTGAGTCTAACTGAAGATCCTACAAGAATAATAAGAGGTGGTGAGTGAAAAAGAGTCCCTTTACATATAAACTAACAAAGAGACTGTCATTTTCTCTGATCCTTCACCAAGCACAGTGATTTCTAAATTGGAAATAGTGGGATGAGAAGTAATTCCTGTACTTATCTTACTTTTTACCTACAAAAATCTGGAGTCATAAGCATTTCTAATCCAATAGCACCATCTACAGCTGAATCTTAGTACTGCATCCCAAAGACTTTCAATGTAAAAATACCATCTTCAACAAATACTCTTAAGACAGGGGCATTAGCTTCCTCATTGAAATATCAAGACTTTTAGATAAAAAAAAAAAAAAAAAAGAAGAAAAAAAGAGAAAAGTCCAACACTACAAAAACCAAACCAAACGATGTAAACATACAACAACATATTGAGGAGACAACAAGTCGGCTAAACTAAACCAACCTCAGCTCCTCAAGACCTGTTTCAACTTTCTTCCCTCCTTTCAACTTTTTGCTATTCTTTCTCAACATGGGAGGCACCACAAAAAAGAATACAAAAACAAAACCAACCAAACTGACAGAGACTTTCAATTCCCCGGCTTCTCAGTCATATGAGAGCCGTGATCACTCCCAACGCAGATCATCTTCACATTCTCCATCCTCAAGGGCTGAATCACCAGAAATTGAAAATAGAAATAGAAATGATCCCCAACCAATTACAGAAGACACTCTAAAAAGACTTTTTTACTCGTTCAGAGACACCATACAATCAGATCTCCGACAAGCAGTAGGAGATCTTCGTGAAGACATAAGATCCATAACCTCTAGAACGGAACATCTGGAAAATAAAATGTCAAATTTTGCGAAATCACACAATCTCCTTATTGATGCCAATTCAGCCTTAGAGGAAGAAGTACAAAGGCTCTCCAATAAAGTACTGGATCTGGAAGACAGATCCAGAAGAAACAATGTAAGAATCCGAGGGATACCTGAAAGCATTACTTCAGAACACCTAGCTCCCTTTCTCACAGATTTGCTGGCCATATTGCTCCCAAATCACACCACAATGGACCTTACCATCGACAGAATTCACAGACTCCCTAAACCAAGATTCCTAGCCCAACATCTACCAAGAGATACAATTGCTCGCATTCATTTTTACCACATCAAAGATTAATTTCTCAAAGCTCTAAAATCATCTCCAACCCTCCCAGAAAGGTTCAAAGACCTAACAATATATCCAGACCTATCAGCTACAACAATGCTACGCAGAAAGGAATTCGCACAATACACAAAAATCCTGAGAGATAATAATCTTCTATACCGCTGGGGATTTCCAGTTAAAGTGATTGTCACCAAAAATGGAACACAACATATATGCCTTACCCCTGAAGCCCTCAAAGAGCTGCTACAAGCCTGGAGTCTACTTCCTCCTCCTCTACAGACCCCTCCAAGGAAAGAAACCACCCGTCCTGCGCTCATTACACCCTTGTGGTCCAGCAAATCTTCCAGAAACAGGCCTGAAACCGATGACTAAACCTTTTTGTTCACACCAAATTTAAATCCAAATTTTGTCTCCTTAGTATGTATCCATAATGGATCTGTCCTATCTCTAATTACTGGCTAGGACTTTACCCCCCTAGTTTCCCTGAAAGAGGGAAGTTCTTATGTTCTGTTCATTTTTTTGTTTTAAATGTTTTACCTGTTTTATGTTATTCTCAATATGTATACAGCCAATATTTGTATGCGTTACCATCATATATTTGATATTAACAACACCGCTCATATATTCCTCAACCCTATCCCAACATGGGAGTTAAATTCTTAAGTTTAAACGTTCATGGACTAAACTCTCCATTTAAAAGATCGTTAACATGGAAAGAGGCCATTTCCTCTAACTGTGATGTTCTTCTGTTACAGGAAACACATTTATGTAAAGATGATACCTCTCGCCTAAAACACCCTAAATTTCCCCATGTAGTCTTTTCCATAAATGCAAAGAAGAAAGCGGGGGTTGCCATAATAATCAAAGACACTGTAACATTTAAAAAAATAGAGCATATATCAGACACACAAGGGAGATATATCATACTCATCTGTGAAATTAACTCAGTACCATATACACTCGTCAATGTTTATGCTCCTAATAAGAGACAAATCCCATTTATAAAGAAAATCATCTCACGTGCAAAATCAGTGCAAAAAGGAAGTTTAATAATATGTGGTGATTTTAACATAGTAAGTAATAAATCTATAGATCGTTCTTTTTCTCCCTCCCATCACTACCCTGACCTCCAACTATTGTTACTAGAAGAAAATCTACATGACATATGGAGATATCTCCATCCTAATGAGTGAGACTACTCCTTTTTCTCCCACCCCCACGCTGTTCACTCCAGAATAGACTTTTTTCTTGTAGATCCCTCTCTTTTACACAACACTTTAGAAGCCAAAATAGGACAGATTACTTGGTCTGATCATGCCCCAGTTAGTCTAAAAATTACAGACCGTTTTTCACTCAAACATACTTCCCCTTGGAGAATGAACACCTTCCTATTAAAATCACCGCAAAATGTAAAACATATCTCTGAACAAATATCGGAATACTTTGAATTTAATACACACTCAGTAATCTCTCCAGACACCCTTTGGTGTGCCCATAAAGCATTTATTAGAGGGGTCTTTATACAACTAAACGCTCGAGCTAAAAAAGAAAAAGACAAAGAAATAAATTCCATATTATCCACACTTAGCAAATTAGAAAAACAACTGAAAATCTCTCCCTCACCAACTTTAATAAAACAGGTTTCAGAATGCAAAGATGCATTACAGAAAGCGCTGCTGTTCCAATATGAAAGAACATTAAAAAGACTAAACTGGAACTTCTACATAAGTGGTGATAGAGCTAGCAAAATTTTGGCAAAGAGAGTAAAAATCAAACAAGCGAAACAAAAAATATCCTATATTAAAACAACAGACAATAAAAAGATCTTTGACCCACAACAAATAGCTAACAAATTCGCTAATTACTATGAAGACTTATATAACCTAAACAAAAATCCATCGACTCACATCCCTAAAAAAGGAGACATAGAAGCATTTTTTCATAAACTACAACTACCATATCTCACCCAATCTCAGCTTATATCACTCAACTCTCCCCTAACAGAAACAAAAGTTAGAAACGCAATCCACTCGTCAAAAATAAATAAATCCCCAGGACCTGACGGACTACCCAATGAATACTATAAATATTTCATATCACAACTCTCACCTATTCTAACCCAAACCTTTAACCACATTATTACCAATAAAGCTCCACCCTCAGAAATGCTACAAGCCATAATAACTACCTTACCGAAACCAGGTAAACCTTTAGACCAAACAACCAATTTTCGACCAATTTCCCTACTTAATTCAGATATTAAGTTCTACGCCAAAATACTAGCCTCCAGAATAAATATAGTCCTCCCAATGCTCATTGCACAAGATCAGGTTGGTTTCGTCCAAGGACGCCAATCCAGAGATGGGACTAGACGTTTTCTAGATCTAATTGAAATAGCCAACAAATCAAAAATTCCAACAGTTTTACTATCGCTTGATGCTGGAAAAGCATTTGATAGAGTAAATTGGGCATACTTAGAATACACCCTAGATAAATTTGGATTTTGTTCCTTCATAAAAGATGCAATCTTATCCCTATATACAACCCCATCTGCCACAGTTCAAAAAAATGTAACATCTCAAATGGAACCCGACAAGGATGCCCCCTCTCGCCCCTTATCTTCACCTTATGTATGGAACCATTAGCAGAACACATCAGAATTTCCCCCAAAATTAAAGGAATAAAAAAAAACACACATGAACATAAAATTGGTCTCTATGCTGACGATGTTTTGCTCATCTGTCAGTCCCCCATCATATCACTCAACTCAATAATGAATATAATTCACGAATACTCAAACATCTCATATTATAAATTAAACATAAATAAATCATCTATCCTCCCACTAAATGTACCAGCCTCAATAAGTCTCAAATTACGTAAATATAATTTCACCTGGGCTCCGTTAGGAATCAAATACTTAGGTATCCAGTTGACTCCCTCTGCGTCAATGACTCTAGATAAAAACTATAATGACCTCATTACTTTTCTACAAGAAGAGTGTGCTAGACTATCAAAATTACAAGTATCCTGGATCGCAAAAATAAATTTAGTGAAAATGCTTCTTCTTCCTAAATTTCTATACCTATGTAGAACAATTCCATATTTAATCCCACAAGTATTAACAAATAAAATACAATCTATCCTTTTAAAATTTATATGGGGAGGAAAGAGAGCTAGAGTAGCAAAACAGATACTCTTCAAAAAACTGAAAAATGGAGGAATGGGAGTTCCAAACATATCAGCCTGTAATATAGCAGCCCTACTAGAACAACTGGCTACTTGTTGGAATTCCCCAAATATACATAGATGGTCAGACATAGAAGATAATATTACAGAAAATTATAATATGAAGCACTTCATGTTAACCTCTGTTCTTAAAATACCTTCTCCTGTAACCCCTCTAAAATCTATGTCAGATTCACTACTCCTATGGAATAAATACATACTAAAAAAACACTGGATCCACCTAACAAAAGAAGAATTTCCATTAAATATATTAAAATTGACCATACCAGAATTACAATCAGACATATGGCTCAAAGCAGGTTTCTGCACATTGGCAGACTTTCGTGATATTACTCATATCCCTTCCTTATCTGATTTGCCACCTTCCATACCCCATACTCCATTCTTCTTGTCACAATATAAAAAGATCACACAATCCATAAAAAAACACAAATGGTATCCAAAGCCCATAAAACTGACAAACGTACACAAATTTTTCTTTAATTGGAACGGCTTCCGTAAGGGTTACACTCATATATACGATCTTCTAACAGATAACACAGGACCTGAATCCGAAAAAAAGCTACCCTACATGCAGAAATGGGAGGAGGAAATAGGCACTTCCTATACATGTGAACAATGGTACTCGGCCATTAGACAAATCCATCAAAACTCTAAATGCATAAATCATCTAGAACTCGTACGTAAAATACACCTAAGATGGTACCTTACACCTGCAAGATTATCCCATATCATTCCTGATCACTCCAATCTATGTTGGAGAGGTTGTAACCAAATTGCCAACCAAACACACATGTGGTGGACATGTCCCATCATAACCCAATTCTGGAATGAAGTGTTTGATCTAATCTCAAAAATCTCACACAATACCTATAAAAAAGATTTAGCGCTTGCTATTCTAGATATTAATCTATCTTCATTCCCGGCCCAATCCAGAACAATTATACAACACATTCTAATAGCAGCCAGATTATCATTGGCGCATAGATGGAAGTCGCCCGATCCTCCTTCAATCCTAGAAGTTATTAACAGAGTAAACTCACAATGCTCCCATGAAACTTTTCTATCTCCTGTTTCTACAAATAATGTGAAGATAATAAAACGCTGGAAACTATGGAATACTTCACCCTTTACGAAATAATATGTATACTGTTACATTTATTTCTATGTTAACCGTAAAAAAAAAAATATATATATATATATTAAGTTTATAAATATTTAATATTGGCTAAGGCACCCACACATACCTTATGTTTTATTCATTTCGTTCTTTGTTGTAATGTTTTATTGTTCATGCCAACTGTAGGCCTTATTTTGTAATGTTATGAAAATCCAATAAAAATTTAAATTTAAAAAACATGGAAACATTGCGCTGCTGTGATTCCAGGTATATAGACATATAACAACTTAACCAGGGCAGTTTCTAGGTCATTTTGGTAACAGGGTGAATCTTGATAAAAGCACCCCCCCCCCTCCTCATTGAGTTCAGCCCTATGGAAGGTAGGGGGGGCTTTTATCAAGATTCGGGTTACTAGGAAGAAGCAGTGTGTGTATTGCAGCACAGAACGGTGCAGAGCCCCTAACAGATAATGTTCTGCTCAATACAAAATCATCATACAGGGACTCACAGGTGACGTCTTCTTTGATCTGAGGAGTCACTTTCCCTTTTCCTCCCCATCCGGCTCCGGCCTCCATGATGGTTTCTTGCAGCTACAATTCATCTCTTCTGAACCTGCCAGACAGACATCTCAGGATCCGCACTTCCAGAAACTTCCTTCTCCTTTCCCACCTATAAGGTCCCAAACTGTATGCTGGGAGAGCTGGATGACCTCCATTACACTGACATACAGGATGCTGGGAAAGCTGGGTGACCTCCATTATACACTGACATACAGGATGCTGGGAAAGCTGGATGACCTCCATTACACTGACATACAGGATACTGGGAAAGCTGTGTGACCTCCATTACACTGACATACAGGATGCTGGGAAAGCTGGGTGACCTCAATTACACTGACATACAGGATGCTGGGAAAGCTGGGTGACCTCCATTACACTGACATACAGGATGCTGGGAAAGCTGGGTGACCTCAATTACACTGACATACAGGATTCTGGGAAAGCTGAGTGACTTCCATTACACCCTGACATACAGGATGCTGGGAAAGCCTGATGACCTCCATTACATTGACATACAGGATGCTCGGAAAGCTGAGTGACCTCCATTACACTGACATAAAGGATACTGGGAAAGCTGGGTGACCTCCATTACATTGACATACAGGATGCTGGGAAAGCTGGGTGACCTCCATTACACTGACATACAGGATGCTGGGAAAGCTGGATGACCTCCATTACACTGACATACAGGATGCTGGGAAAGCTGGATGACCTCCATTATACACTGACATACAGGATGCTGGGAAAGCTGGATGACCTCCATTACACTGACATACAGGCTGCTGGGAAAGCTGGATGACCTCCATTACACTGACATACAGGATGCTGGGAAAGCTGGATGACCTCCATTACACTGACATACAGGATGCTGGGAGAGCTGGATGACCTCCATTACACTGACATACAGGATGCTGGGAAAGCTGTGTGACCTCCATTACACTGACATACAGGATGCTGGGAAAGCTGGATGACCTCCATTACACTGACATACAGGATTAGGGGAGAGCTGGATGACCTCCATTACACTGACATACAGGATTAGGGGAGAGCTGGATGACCTCCATTACACTGACATACAGGATGCTGGGAAAGCTGGATGACCTCCATTACACTGACATACAGGATGCTGGGAAAGCTGGATGACCTCCATTACACTGACATACAGGATGCTGGGAAAGCTGGATGACCTCCATTACATTGACATACAGGATGCTGGGAAAGCTGGGTGACCTCCATTATACACTGACATACAGGATGCTGGGAGAGCTGGATGACCTCCATTACACTGACATACAGGATGCTGGGAAAGCTGTGTGACCTCCATTACACTGACATACAGTATGCTGGGAAAGCTGTGTGACCTCCATTACCAGTGGCGGTCTTTGGCACCAAGCACACCAAGCGATCGCTTGGGGCGCCCAACATCCAGGGGGGCCCCCACGCCCCGCTCTTGTGCTCAAGACCGCTGGACAGGGCCGCTGCCCCGCTCGCTGCTGCCATCTGAACTGTAACAATGAGCGCTCATAGTTACATGCAGCAGCACTGACAGGGCGGGAGACATTGGCTCCCTTCCTGTCAGTCACTCTTGTGCGCTCCCCCAGTTGAACAGACCCCTGTGTGCTCCCCCTCCCATATAGTATATAACACAATAAAACAAACACTTATACTCACCTGGGTCCGGGCGTCTCCTCTTCTCTTCATTCTTGTGGCTGCAGGAAGTGTTTTCCCTGCGGTCACAAGTGGCAGCTTTGTCCTTGTGGTGCCGGCGCTGTGACATCACTGGAGCATCGGCGCCAGGACAAGGGGAGTGCGGCCTCTTGTGATCGCAGGGAAAACCCTTCTTGCGGCCACAAGAGTGAAGAGAAGAGGAGACGCCCGGACCCAGGTGATAATAAGTGTTTGTTTTATTGTGTTATATACTATATGGGAGGGGGAGCACACAGGGGTCTGTTTAACTGGGGAAGCGCACATTGGGGGTCTATATAAATGGGGGGAGCACACAGGGGGGCTATATAACAGGGGGAACACACAGAGGGGCTATAGACTACAGGGGCTTCACAGAGGGGTCTATATACTACTGGGGGCAGCACACAGGGGGTCTATATACTACTTGGGGCAGCAGAATGGGGTCTATATCCAAGTGGGGGAGCACACAGAAGGTCTATATCCAAGTGGGGGAGCACACAGGGGGGCTAAATACCCCTGAGGAAGCACACAGGGGGCCTATATACTAGTGGGGGAGCACACAGGGGGTATATACAACTGGGGGCAGCACACAGGGGGTCTATATACAACTGGGGCAGCACACAGGAGGTCTATATACTTCTGGGGGAGCACACGCTGCGAGAATAGCAGGGCAGGCCTGTGGAGTTGTCATGGAGACCGGGATGAGCGTCTTCTCGAAAAACCAGAGAGCTGTCAGTGGATGGTGTGGATGTCAGAGATAGGACAGCGTCAGGCAGCAGGATATCCCAAACAGATAGAGCGCCATTTAAGAGTCCCAAAACACAGGACTAGCCAGATATCCCTCTGGGAATATATATCCCCGGGAGCAATGCACCTAGGATTTCACTGCATTGAGCGCTTCAGCCGACAGTGATATCTTTGGCTGGTCTCCCTGAGATCAGTGATCTGTTTCCCTTATGGCTCTACTAGGCATTGCTCCCACCTAGCCAGAATCCTGCTCCACACTGATGAGGGGCAACACTCCGAAACAGCTGTCTGTGACTGGATACCTGGCCTTGGTTTATCCCTGGTCATTACATTGACTTATAGGGCCACTTAATATGGTGGTTTTGGTGTTTTCCCTACAGGAGCCGCCCCATGGCCAGGCCCTTCCCGGAGGGATATCTGGCCAGTCCTGTGTTTTGAGACTCTCAAATGAGGCTCCACAGGCTCTTCTTTCAAATTCATATATCCCAGGGAGCAATGCACCTAGGATTTCACTGTATTGAGCGCTTTAGCCGGCAGCCGACTGTGTTATGTTTGGCTGGTCTCCCTGAGATCAGTGATCTGTTTGCCGAAGAGATAGAAACAGTGAGAGGTTATTACGGCTGTACCAAAACCGGGCAAGGACCCATCTGAGTGCAGTAGCTTCCGTCCTATATCGTTGCTGAATGCAGATCTAAAAATTTTTACCAAGTTATTGGCTAATAGACTGGGGGCCCTCCTGCCGAGTCTCATACATAAGGATCAAGTGGGATTTGTGTCATTACGCCAGGCGGGCGACAATACGAGGCGCACTATTAATCTTATAGAAGTAATTAACAAAACAAAACGTAATCTCCCAAAGAACGAGGTAGATAACCTTAAAGCCTCATACCCCTATATGTGGAGGACTACGTCCCTTAGGTATCTGGGTACTAATATTACTGCCTCATTTACAACCTTATATAAGCATAATTTCCTCCCCCTGTTTAATGAGATCTCTTCCTTACTCAATAAATAGGCTACGCTCCCTCTATCCTTTATTGGCTGAATTACGGCGATAAAAATGTCCATTCTACCCAAAATTCTTTACCTCTTAGAAGCTCTCCCAGTACCCATCCCCAAATCGGCCTTTAAGGACCTCCAATCTCCATATGGAACAAAGGGCGGCATAGAATACCGGCTTCGGTGATGTTGTCCAGGACTTCTAGGGGTTGCATGGGGGTGCCCGACTTGTATCGTTATTATTTAGCATCCCACCTTCGTAGAATGCCGCCATGGATGGCTCTCCAGGCCTTCTCTAGGTGGTTTGAAATAGAAAAGTTATGGATTGCTCCAATTCACCCAGGGGTTCTGATTTGGTTCCCACAGGGAGTACGAGGGAGTATCTCATTGTTGGGCCCTATGAAACTAAGGACATCTGGGTTGCAGCTACTTAGCTATATCCTTTACAATCGTTTGGTACTTCTCTGATTCCCATCTTCTATAATCCAGCTATACCAGAGAGTATGATTGGCCCCATGATACGGCCATGGCAAAAGGCGAAACTATTTCATCTAGCAGACATAGTAGATGTGTTTCAGAGAAAACTCTTGCCCTTCCTTAAATTACAGGAAAGATATAAATTACCACCCCAGGCTCACCCTTTCTATGAAGTAATTGTCCGCTGGGTAGAAACCCTGTACGGCTCTGAACCAGCTTCTAAGCCCATGTCCTTTGAATGGCTTTGTAAATGTGCGGTGTCCACCAGAGGATTGATCTCCGACATCTACAGTTTTCTGGCGCCCCCTCTAGATTCCCCCGTTGCCTGGCATGGATACATGACTAAATGGGAAACCTATCAAGGCAGAACCCTCCCTATTGAGACCTGGCAAATTGTCTGGTCAAAAGCAGCAAAATCCTTGTCCTGTGTCTCATTTAAAGAAAACCAATATAAACTATTACTTTTCTGGTACCACACACCGAGCCTACTGCATCGTATTTTCCCACAGGTCTCAGATATATGTTAGCGTTGCTCTCACGATGGGGGACCCTATTTCACATATTTTTGGACTGCCCCCTACTACAAGGCTATTGGCAAATGGTAAGGGATCTTATACGCTTAGTCCTCTCAGTGGATATGCCATTGGATGCTGGCACCTGTCTGCTCAACCTACCTCCAAAGACTATGAGAAAAAATCCAGCTAAGTTGTTATTGCATATACTTACCGCAGCTAAGTGCCTGATAGCGGCCAACTGGAAATCCACGGCCCCCCCTGTCTAGGGAGCAACTGATGAATCGAATAGCAGATGTTAGGTGCATGGAATATCTTTCAGCCCTCAATAACTCGGCGATAGACAAATTTAGACTAATATGGACCCCATGGGAATAGACCCATAACACCCAGGAGTCACTAGGATGAGATTCTTTCTTCCCCCTTTCTCCCCCCCCTACTTTTTTTCCAGTCTTTCTCCTCCCCTATTGTGTCTTCTCTATGTTGGAGGTTGTCATGTCTGATGTTCATTGTATTTGTTTTTCTTTTGATGGAATAGCTGATTCCCTTCTTAGTTTTGAGTTACTGACTGTTTCAGTTATTATATAGCTTATCAGGAACAAATCCCTTGTAGTGGGATTGATATACATTACCTGATCCGTGTCGAGGCCGTCCGCCATCTTGTGCCAAACGTCATCTTCGGACGGACGGCAGAATCACTGCCGCCGTCCCCCCTCCGCCGCGTCATAACTGTGCTCAGCCGCGATTAGCGGCTTAGCGGCTGATAACGCGGCGGAGGGGGGGCGGCGGCAGCGATTCGTCCGTCCGTCCGAAGATTACGTTTGGCACAAGATGGCGGACGGGCTCGACACGGATCAGGTAATGTATAATGCACCACACACTTCCGGGTACACGGGCGGGGGTGGTGGGACACGGGGAAGGGGGCCATTCACAGACATAACATACATTACAAAGTTGTATAACTTTGTAATGTGTGTTATTCTGTGAATAATTTTTTGAGCGCCGCACTTCCTCTTTAACTTTCCTCATTCGCTACCTTTGGGGGAAACTGAGAAATGTATTCTTGCTTGATGTGTATGGATGCACTGTGGAAATTTTATATGAGACTTTTGACTGTAACACATATCTGCCATGCTTGATTCTAGGACTCTATGTATTATGTGTTGTTTTTGTTGTAAATCTTTAAAACCTGAAAAACTGAAAAATAAACAGTTTAAAAAAAAAAAGAAACAGTGAGAGGTAGGAGTAGTAACAGGTAACCGGGAACCCGTACAGCCCCTCCACTGGAACATAACTACGTTAGTGGATGATGTACAATCAAAGTCCATGAAGCCTCTATGTAGTACAGATAAGAGCAGCATTCAGTGGGCCGGCTATGTGCAGCAATGGCGTAAGCTAAAAGAAGACATATTGGGGTAATAAGGCAATCAATATAACACCAGGGGATAATAATCCAGGAGGGTGCCCATACACACCCAGATGGGGGAGCCACCAACCACTATAGGACAATCTCCCCACATGAACTGAGGGGACAGTTGCCTAAGGGGGACACTCCATTTTGATCACCACTCCCTGTGTATGCAGACATACAGCGGGTGGAGGTGTGGGGGGCTTGTAGACCCCATCA
The DNA here is from genome assembly GCF_027789765.1 of Dendropsophus ebraccatus. Taxonomy (NCBI): domain Eukaryota; kingdom Metazoa; phylum Chordata; class Amphibia; order Anura; family Hylidae; genus Dendropsophus; species Dendropsophus ebraccatus. The sequence goes on along the minus strand of NC_091460.1, from coordinate 5,645,942 downwards.
CCCCCCTCCCAATTAGACATCAATACATCCACTTGAATGTTGCATAAAGTGTTTAGTAAAGGTAATAGTGTCTCACACATTAAACATGGCTATGGACAAGAAGAAATATAAGTGACAGGTCCCTCGGCATAGAGGTGGATGGAAGAGAACAGAGTTTGACCAACACCCTGAGACTCATCTCTTTCAATGTGACACGTCCACCAACGTCCTGAGATGTAGGAGTAAGAATAAAGATAAGGTAAGAGTGGATCTAGATCTATAAAATACAGGATACCAGTTCTCAGCCTCCTGCAGTACATCCTGGAACACAACTGATTTGAGTTTTGGGGAAATACTATAGGCAGTGCCAGAGGACCGCTATGGGGTCCAATGTGGTCCCAACTTACGCTAACATCAACATGGCGGTCCTTGGGGACAAATTTGTGTATCCCCCTCGAGCCACTGGAGATTTGTAGACAAATAGAGGTATTGATGATATATTTGTGATATGGACTGGTAATATTAAAGACCTTCTTAATTTTCAGTCTGTTCTCAAGCACCTACCCCAAAATAAAGTTCACACCGACACATTCTCATACAGAAGTCCAATAAGTATCTGTATACATAAACAGGGGCACACCGGGATCTGACCTTTTTTTAAAATCCACTGGCCGCAACAATCTCCTATTATTATACTAAGGGTTAGAAGATTAGTCAGTGATCCTGGGCAAGCTGACAGCAGGGTGAATGAGATGTGCAACAAGTTCATCCAAAGGGGTTACCCAAAACACCTAGTTGAAAAACGTTGTGACACGATCAACCACACAGACAGACAGACAGACAGACGACTTTTTTGACAAAAGACCCAAGTTACAACAAAAAGAGAAACAGATCACTGATCTCAGGGAGACCAGCCAAAAGACAACCCTGCCGGCTGCTAGTGAAAGCGCTCAATGCAGTGAAGTCCTAGGTGCATTGCCCCCTGGGAAACATGAATATGCAAAAGAGGAGCCCGTGGAGCCTCATTGAAGAGTCTCAAAACACAGGAACCATATGTGGATGGATACCTGGCCTTGGTTTATCCCTAGTCATTACACTGACTTATAGGGCCACTTAATATGGTGGATTTGGTGGTTTCCTAACAGGAGCCGCCCCTTGGCTGGGTCCTTCCTGGAGGGATATCTGGCTAGTCCTGTGACATGTCACTTCTTTCGGCGGATAGCGGAATACGCTGGCCCAAAGAATGGTGTCTATGGAGCCGGGGGAAAGGCGCGCGCCCGTGAGCGCGGACAGCCGACGGAATTCCGCGGACATCGTCTGCGAGAAATCCGTAGTATGAACTCACCCTTAGGTGTTGCTGCATACTTGCATTTATTGTGGATTCGTTAATCATATGTTGTCTTGCCACTCTGTCTCAATTATATCACCTATGTGAATTATTATCCTGATTAGGTTGATATACAGTCTATATCACCAACTGCCCTTTTACATATGGTGTTATGCAATTCTGGTCTTCATAGTGCCTTTATTATCAGTTTGCACCCTTCTATATAGTGTTTGTACCAGGATCTGTTCCCATTCTGGTCTTCATAGTGCCTTTATTATCAGCTTGCACCCTTCTATATAGTGTTTGTATCAGGATCTGTTCCCATTGTAATTACGCTAGTTAGTGGCTGTATCACAGCCGGGCATGTTTGCACGGGAATACTGTAGACCTGTTGTCTCTATCTAGATAGTGTGATGTGCACCAGATTTTCTATACGGGTTGTAACGTTAGAACACAGGGCCATTCATTAGTACACTGGAGTTTATTCAGGCTGGTTTGATTAGTGAGACAGTTAGCTCCCTGTCTATCCTAGGGTGAGCTAGGAGTTAGGGCAGGTTCCAGAGCGGGGCCATCCTTTTCAGGGCGTACACTCCGCTTAGGGCAGGCTTTAGATAGAACCTACCTTAGGGTATGTAGGACCACGATATACCATCAGTTCTTTTCTGTCTTGCCCTACCCTGAGCCCACAGATATCTGCAATACACCTATCATAGGGCTGCCCGAGTACAGGTTTATACATGTATTTACCCTTCAGGGTTTTTATAGGTAAAAATTAAAAGTTATGTTTTAGTTTCCTTTTTCAGTGATTTAACAGGGAACGATCAGCAGGTTAGACAAATCTAACCTGCTGACATATTCCTAGTGGGCATGCGTCGCTGCGGATAAAGGTGTGTGTCTTACCTTCATCCTCACCGCCGTTCCTGTGCTGATAGTTGTGCCCGGTTGGCCATTAGAAGCACTGGGGACATGGTTACTGCTAGATATGAGCGAACCGGGTTCGGGTTAGAGTCGATCCAAACCCGAACATTTGGCATTTGATAAGCGGGGGCTGCTGAACTTGGATAAAGCTCTAAGGTTGTCTGGAAAACATGGATACAGCCAATGACTATATCCATGATTTCCACATAGCCTTAGGGCTTTATCCAACTTCAGCAGCCCCCGCTAATCAAATGCCGAACGTTCGGGTTCAGATCGACTCGAGCATGCTCCAGGTTCACTCATCTCTAGTTACCGCCCCTCCGAGCATCGATCCAGTTGGAAGGGCCAAATCTGTGCTCAGAGGCGCAGTAGCAACGCCCCTATTGCTCCTAACGGCTTACCGGCCACAACTAATAGCACAGGAGCGGCGGTGAGGATGAAGATAACAGACATACCTCCATCCTCAGTGCCCCGTGACCACTAGGGAGCTGTCAGCAGGTTAGATTCATCTATTAGAAAAGCCATATTATATTTACCAGTCCACCAACAGTTTCACGAGGCTAAACACACCATCAGCCGCCTTAAATATTGGATCATTGACCCTATTTCACTCCCTCTGTACTCAAACAGAGGGAGACCAAATGGATATTTAAATTGAATACCCTGAATCCCAGGGGGGTTTTTTATATTGTTTTTTTTTTTTGTGTTCCATGGTCATTTATGTAATAAACACTCCATGGGGGAGATTTATCCAACATGGTGTAAAGTGAAACTGGCTCAGTTGCCCCTAGCAACCAATCAGATTCCACTTTTCATTTTCCAAAGAGTCTGTGAAGAATGAAAGGTGGAATCTGATTGGTTGCTAGGGGCAACTGAGACAGTTTCACTTTACACCATGTTGGATAAATCTCCCCCCATGTCTTAAACACAGTCCTGTATTTGATACATCTGGAACCACTCTTTTCCACTCTTACCTTATCCTTACTCCTACAGATCAGGACGTTGGTGGACGTGTCACATTAAACCATATGAGTCTCAGGGTGATGATGATCCTCTCTTCCATCCACCTCTATGGCGAGGGACCTGTCACTTATATTTCTTAATGTCCATAGCCATGTTTAATGTGTGAGACACTATTCCCTTTAACAAACAATTTATGCAACATTCAAGTGGGTGTATTGCTGTCTGATTGGGAGGAAGGGGGTGATAGCGTCTACCAGTACCCCCAACCCCCCTACACCTCCACCCGCTGTATGTCTGGTCACAGGGGGTCTATGGCACCAATCATGTGGTGATCAAAATGGAGTGAGTTGCCTGTCCCCCCATAGGCAACTGTCCTCTCATGTGGGGAGATTGTCCTGTAGTGGTTGGTGGCTCCCCCATCTGGGTATGTATGGGCACCCTCCTGGATTATTATCCCCTGGTGTTATATTGATTGCCTTATTACATAGCCGGCCTACTGAATGCTGCTCTTATCTGTACTACAGAGAGGCTTCATGGACTTTAACTGTACATCATCCACTAACGTAGCTATGTTCCAGTGGTGGAGCTGTACGGGTTCCCAGTAACCTGTTACTACAACTACTTCTCACTGTTTCTATGTGTTTGGACATGCTGCAGCCTGACCCTCTCCTGTTTCTGACATCCACAGCATACACTGACAGAGGTGCAGCTAGGCTCTCCTGCACCGGGGGCAAAGATTCAATTTGGCGCTGACCCCCCCCCCTCCTCTCGTGTGCGCACTAGGCACAGGGGGGCCCATATCGCCCCTTACTGCTGGTATATAAAAATATATATATATATATTTTATGAAGTTATATTCTAGTAATATAATTTCATAAATGCAATCTATTCACAAAAAAAGAACAAAAAAACAGCCTTCTCTGGAGTAACCCTTTAACCTCTGCTCATCATAACAGCAGCTATTGGTGATACACCCTGTACACCCTTGCCCCCCTCTCTACACCAGACTGGTCACCCTGTACACCCTTGCCCCCCTCTCCACACGAGACTGTTCGACCTTCACCCTCCTCCCCAGACTGGGCACCCTGTACCTCCTCCTCAGACTGGGCACCCTGTACCTCCTCCTCAGACTGGACACCCTGTACACCCTTGCCTTCCTCTCCACACGAGACTGTTCGACCTTCACCTCCTCCTCAGACTGGGCACCCTGTACTTCGTCCCCAGACTGGGCACTCTGTACCTTCTAACCAGACTGGGCACCCTGTACCTCCTCCCCAGACTAGGCACCCTTTACCTCCTCCCCAGACTGGGCACTCTGTACCTTCTAACCAGACTGGGCACCCTGTACCTCCTCCCCAGACTGGGCACCCTGTACCTCCTCCCCAGACTGGGCACCCTGTACCTCCTCCCCAGACTAGGCACCCTTTACCTCCTCCCCAGACTGGGCACTCTGTACCTTCTAACCAGACTGGGCACCCTGTACCTCCTCCCCAGACTGGGCACCCTGTACCTCCTCCCCAGACTGGGCACCCTGTACCTCCTCCCCAGACTGGGCACCCTGTACCTCCTCCCCAGACTAGGCACCCTTTACCTCCTCCCCAGACTGGGCACTCTGTACCTTCTAACCAGACTGGGCACCCTGTACCTCCTCCCCAGACTGGGCACTCTGTACCTTCTAACCAGACTAGTCACCCTGTACCTCCTCCTCAGACTGGGCACTCTGTACCTTCTCCCCAGACTGGGCACTATGTACCTCCTCCCCAGACTAGGCACCCTGTACCTCCTCCCCAGACTGGGCACTATATACCTCCTCCCCAGACTGGGCACTCTGTACCTCCTCCCCAGACTGGGCACCCTGTACCTCCTCCCCAGACTGGGCACCCTGTACCTCCTCCCCAGACTAGGCACCCTGTACCTCCTCCCCAGACTGGGCACTCTGTACCTTCTAACCAGACTGGGCACCCTGTACCTCCTCCCCAGACTAGTCACCCTGTACCTCCTCCCCAGACTAGTCACCCTGTACCTCCTCCCCAGACTGGGCACCCTGTACCTCCTCCCCAGACTAGTCACCCTGTACCTCCTCCCCAGACTGGGCACCCTATACCTCCTCCCCAGACTGGGCACCCTGTACCTCCTCCCCAGACTGGGCACTATATACCTCCTCCCCAGACTGGGCACCCTGTACCTCCTCCCCAGACTGGGCACTATATACCTCCTCCCCAGACTGGGCACCCTGTACCTCCTCCCCAGACTGGGCACTATATACCTCCTCCCCAGACTGGGCACCCTATACCTCCTCCCCAGACTGGGCACCCTGTACCTCCTCCCCAGACTGGGCACTATATACCTCCTCCCCAGACTGGGCACCCTGTACCTCCTCCCCAGACTGGGCACTATATACCTCCTCCCCAGACTGGGCACCCTGTACCTCCTCCCCAGACTGGGCACCCTGTACCTCCTCCCTAGACTAGTCACCCTGTACCTCCTCCCCAGACTGGGCACTATGTACCTCCTCCTCAGACTGGGCACTCTGTACCTTCTCCCCAGACTGGGCACCCTGTACCTCCTACCCAGACTGGGCACCCCGATTGTCCTCCCCTTCCCACACACCTGTATCTTCTTTCTTTCTTCCTCCTCCGCACTGCAGTATACATACAGGACCTGCCGTGATATCATAGTCACATGTCAAGGTCTTTCATCTTGGACAGTAACAGCCAGGAGACAGTAACTGTACTGTCTCCTGGCTGCTGTTTAGGCCTGGTTTGAGCAAAATAGCGGTAAAAACACTGCGATTTTGCTTAAATCATAGCTAAACAGCAGCCAGGAGACAGTACAGTATGAGAAGTACCTCTGCTGATCAGCTAAACACCCTCCCTGCCTCCCCACACTGACAGAGGGCAGGACTGCCTCCAGGCTGCCTCATCTACTGCCATCCTGCTCCCTGTGATGGCGCCCCCCCCCCTTGTCTCTGCCCCCGGGGCAGCTGCCCCCCTGCTCCCCCCTTGCACTGACAGCTCTCTTGGTGTTTGGGGAGATGCTCATCCCGGTCTCCATGGAAACTCCACCGGCCTGCCCCACGTGCAGAGTCTCCCGTCTGACGTCACGGATGATCAGTTACCTACCTGTCCACAATGATTCAGACAATATCAGTGGCATACAAAGCCTGGACTGAATAAGAGGGATGATATCATTGTATCATATGTATTCCTTCCAGTAACATTAGGACGGATCGGATGGCTTCCTATATACAGTCTTGATACAGTTTATGTGTGTATATACAGGGTATGAGTTCTTTCTTCTACTGGGCTACAGTGATATAGTTAATATACTCCCACACCGCAGATGTTCTGACACACTGGGCCAGTGTTATATTTGTTACTGCAGCATTGTACATATATCTCTGTATACCTGGAACCACAGTAGCACAACATTTCCATGTTTTATGTGTTACAGCAACCCTGTGGCTATTGCCTTTGGCCGCACCTACTGTTTTGTGATTGGTGGTGGGATTTGTGATGACTTTTTTAGTGTAGCTTCACCCGTACAGGATCCGCAGCAGATTTGTGTACTGCACGTGTGAAACTCTCCCTCTTAGGCAAGGAATAAGTCATTTGCAATTGCATTAAGTTTTCAGTAAATTGTTTGAGAACAGATGCAGCGTTTCTGCTATTGATAACAGGGGGGAGATCCGTTCTTCTGCCCGGGCCTCAGTGTCGCACTGACGCTGATCCCGGCTCGGCAATACATTGCTCTGGTCTGCAGCAGGCCAGAGCAATGTATCACTGATCTCACTGATCATTACTGTGTATAAACACAGCATTGATCTCTATGAGAGATCAATGCTGTGTATATAGACATCCCCCAGTGGGGACTTCTAGTTAAAGAAAAAAAAAAAGTAAAAATGTTTTTTTATTAATAAAAAATCCCCTCCCCTTATAAAATTCCAAATCACCCCCTTTTCCCATTTTATAAATATAAATAAATAAATAAACAAACATATTTGGTATCGCCGCGTGCATAATCGCCCAAACTAATAAATTTACCACTCTCTGAAGTTATGCAGATGGTTCCTAACCTTGATTTGATATCATGGATTAACAAAGCTGTGCGGACTATTGGAGATGTTTGGAAGGAAGATCATTAATTGTCCTTTGGGAAGGTGTCAACTCAGATCCCGAAAACTGAATTTTTCAGATTCTTCCAGCTCCGACACTCCCTGGGGGATATACATGTACCGTCTACATTGCCCAAGTCTCTATATGAAATTTATTTTTATAATTTTAATAAAAAAGGGAATTTCCAAGGCTTATGCACTGATATGTGAGGTGTTACTAAATAACCAGCCCTACTAAGACCTACAAACCCAAATGGTTTCGGAAGCTTGTAAAGCTCCTTTTCTCTTCCGCGTAGACTTTCTAAATGTACTAATCATTTGGAATCCACTAGGAAAATATTGTATAGATAGTACTATACACCTTCATGGTTGGTTAAAACGTTCCCTAACATCTCCAGTATATGTTGGCGCTACAGGTACTGTAGTACATATCTTTTTGTCATGCCCCCTGATCAGGGGCGTAGCTAAAGGCTGATGGGCCTTGATGCAAAATTTTAGCTTGGGGCCCCTCCCCCCCCATCCCATCCCCAGCCTATGTCTTGGAGCCCAGGTACTGTGAGAGGCGACGGGGATAGGACAGTAACCTTCATAGTTTCAGGATCCATCACAGGATCTGTCATCTCTTCTCTCAGCACTGACAATTCTACTGGGCAGCCGGCAGCCTCATTTATAGGATCCTAAACTCTCAGACTGCAGCCACTCTCTGCTACTATGGTCACATCCCAAAGACGTCCCCAGCTTTCCCGATAATATTTTATATTACAGTATTACAATATTACAGTATTACTGATGTACAGTAGAACTGTGGAGAGAGGACATGACAGATCGCCAGAGAAGCTGAGAAGTCAGATACTATTTTAATGATGGTTGAGACAACAACTGTATTGCTTCCCAGTTTAATACTACTCCCCCTGTGACTGGGGCAGACTGGGGGTGACTGAGGGAGAGCTGGGAGTGACTGAGGGGGACTGAGAGGGAGAGCTGGGGTGACTGAGGGGGACTGAGAGGGACTGGGGCAGCTGGGGGTGACTGAGGGGGAGCTGGAGGTGGCTGAGGGGGACTGAGAGGGACTGGGGCAGCTGGGGGTGACTGAGGGAGAGCTGGGGTGACTGAGGGGGACTGAGAGGGACTGGGGCAGCTGGGGGTGACTGAGGGGGAGCTGGGGGTGGCTGAGGGGGACTGAGAGGGACTGGGGCAGCTGGGGGTGACTGAGGGGGACTGAGAGGGACTGGGGCAGCTGGGGGTGACTGAGGGAGAGCTGGGGTGACTGAGGGGGACTGAGAGGGACTAGGGCAGCTGGGGGTGACTGAGGGAGAGCTAGGGTTACTGAGGGGGACTGAGAGGGACTGGGGCAGCTGGGGGTGACTGAGGGGGAGCTGGGGGTGACTGAGAGGGACTGGGGCAGCTGGGGGTGACTGAGAGGGACTTAGAGGGACTGGGATAGCTGGGGGTGACTGAGGGGGAGCAGGGGGTGGCTGAGGGGGACTGGGGCAGCTGGGGGTGACTGAGGGGGACTGAGAGGGACTGGGGCAGCTGGGGGTGACTGAGAGGGACTGGGGCAGCTGGGGTGACTGAGGGGGAGCTGGGGGTGAATGAGGGGGGCTGAGAGGGACTTGGACAGCTGGGGGTGAATGAGGGGTACTGAGAGGGACTGGGACAGCTGGGGGTGACTGAGGGGGAGCTGGGGGTGACTGAGGGGGACTGTGAGGGACTGGGGCAGCTGGGGGTGACAGAGGGACTGGGGCAGCTGGGGGTGACTGAGGGGGAGCTGGGGGTGACTGAGGGGGACTAAGAGGGACTGGGGCAGCTGGGGGTGACTGAGAGGGACTGGGGCAGCTGGGGGTGACTGAGGGGGAGCTGGGGGTGACAGGGTGACTGAGAGGGACTGGGACAGCTGGGGGTGACTGAGAGGGACTGGGGCAGCTGGGGGTGACTGATGGGGAGCTGGGGGTGACTGAGGGTGACTGAGAGGGACTGGGGCAGCTGGGGGTGACTGAGGGAGAGCTGGGGTGACTGAGGGGGACTGAGAGGGACTGGGGCAGCTGGGGTGACTGAGGGAGAGCTGGGGTGACTGAGGGGGACTGAGAGGGACTAGGGCAGCTGGGGGTGACTGAGGGAGAGCTAGGGTGACTGAGGGGGACTGAGAGAGAGCTGGGGTGACTGAGGGGGACTGAGAGGGACTTGGGCAGCTGGGGGTGACTGAGGGGGAGCTGGGGGTGACTGAGAGGGACTGGGGCAGCTGGGGGGGACTGAGAGGGACTGGGGCAGCTGGGGGTGACTGAGGGGGAGCTGGGGGTGACTGAGGGGGACTTAGAGGGACTGGGATAGCTGGGGGTGACTGAGGGGGAGCAGGGGGTGGCTGAGGGGGACTGGGGCAGCTGGGTGTGACTGAGGGGGACTGAGAGGGACTGGGGCAGCTGGGGTGACTGAGGGGGATCTGGGGGTGAATGAGGGGGACTGAGAGGGACTGGGACAGCTGGGGGTGAATGAGGGGGACTAAGAGGGACTGGGACAGCTGGGGGTGACTAAGGGGGAGCTGGGGGTGACTGAGGGGGACTGTGAGGGACTGGGGGTGACTGAGGGGGAGCTGGGGGTGACTGAGGGGGACTAAGAGGGACTGGGGCAGCTGGGGGTGACTGAGAGGGACTGGGGCAGCTGGGGGTGACTGAGGGGGAGCTGGGGGTGACAGGGTGACTGAGAGGGACTGGGGCAGCTGGGGGTGACTGATGGGGAGCTGGGGGTGACTGAGAGGGACTGGGGCAGCTGGGGGTGACTAAGGGGGACTGAGAGGGACTGGGACAGCTGGGGGTGACTGAGGGGGAGCTGGGGGTGACTGAGAGGGACTGGGGCAGCTGGGGGTGACTGAGGGGAACTGAGAGGGACTGGGGCAGCTGGGGGTGACTGAGGGGGACTGAGAGGGACTGGGGCAGCTGAGGGTGACTGAGGGGGACTGAGAGGGACTGGGAAAGCTGGTGGTGACTGAGGGGCAGCTGGGGGTGACTGAGGGGGACTGAGAGAGACTGGGGCAGCTGGGGATGACTGAGGGGGACTGAGAGGGACTGGGGCAGCTGGGGGTGACTGAGGGGGAGCTGGGGGTGACTGAGAGGGACTGGGGCAGTTGGGGGGGACTGAGGGGGACTGAGAGGGACTGGGGCAGCTGGGGGTGACTGAGGGGGACTTAGAGGGACTGGGATAGCTGGGGGTGACTGAGGGGGAGCAGGGGGTGGCTGAGGGGGACTGGGGCAGCTGGGGGTGACTGAGGGCGACTGAGAGGGACTGGGGCAGCTGGGGGTGACTGAGAGGGACTAGGGCAGCTGGGGTGACTGAGGGGGATCTGGGGGTGAATGAGGGGGACTGAGAGGGACTGGGGCAGCTGGGGGTGAATGAGGGGGACTAAGAGGGACTGGGACAGCTGGGGGTGACTAAGGGGGAGCTGGGGGTGACTGAGGGGGACTGGGGCAGCTGGGGTGACTGAGGGGGATCTGGGGGTGAATGAGGGGGACTGAGAGGGACTGGGGCAGCTGGGGGGGACTGAGGGGGACTGAGAGGGACTGGGGCAGCTGGGGGTGACTGAGGGGGAGCTGGGGGTGACTGAGGGGGACTTAGAGGGACTGGGATAGCTGGGGGTGACTGAGGGGGAGCAGGGGGTGGCTGAGGGGGACTGGGGCAGCTGGGGGTGACTGAGGGGGACTGAGAGGGACTGGGGCAGCTGGGGGTGACTGAGAGGGACTAGGGCAGCTGGGGTGACTGAGGGGGATCTGGGGGTGAATGAGGGGGACTGAGAGGGACTGGGGCAGCTGGGGGTGAATGAGGGGGACTAAGAGGGACTGGGACAGCTGGGGGTGACTAAGGGGGAGCTGGGGGTGACTGAGGGGGACTGTGAGGGACTGGGGCAGCTGGGGGTGACAGAGGGACTGGGGCAGCTGGGGGTGACTGAGGGGGAGCTGGGGGTGACTGAGGGGGACTAAGGGACTGGGGCAGCTGGGGGTGACTGAGAGGGACTGGGGCAGCTGGGGGTGACTGAGGGGGAGCTGGGGGTGACAGGGTGACTGAGAGGGACTGGGACAGCTGGGGGTGACTAAGAGGGACTGGGGCAGCTGGGGGTGACTGATGGGGAGCTGGGGGTGACTGAGGGTGACTGAGAGGGACTGGGGCAGCTGGGGATGACTGAGGGGGACTGAGAGGGACTGGGACAGCTGGGGGTGACTGAGGGGGAGCTGGGGGTGACTGAGAGGGACTGGGGCAGCTGGGGGTGACTGAGGGGAACTGAGAGGGACTGGGGCAGCTGGGGATGACTGAGGGGGACTGAGAGGGACTGGGGCAGCTGAGGGTGACTGAGGGTGACTGAGAGGGACTGGGAAAGCTGGTGGTGACTGAGGGGTAGCTGGGGGTGACTGAGGGGGACTGAGAGAGACTGGGGCAGCTGGGGATGACTGAGGGGGACTGAGAGGGACTGGGGCAGCTGGGGGTGACTGAGGGGGACTGAGAGGGACTGGAAAAGCTGGGGGTGACTGAGGGGGAGCTGGGGGTGACTGAGGGGGAGCTGGGGGTGACTGAGGGGGACTGGGACAGCTGGGGGTGACTGATGGGGAGCTGGGGGTGACTGAGGGTGACTGAGAGGGACTGGGACAGCTGGAGGTGACTGAGGGGGGCTGGGGGTGACTGAGAGGTACTGGGGCAGCTGAGGGTGACTGAGGGGGAGCTGTGGTTGACTGAGAGGTACTGGGGCAGCTGAGGGTGACTGAGGGGGAGCTGGGGGTGACTGAGGGGGACTGGGGCAGCTGGGGTGACTAAGGGGGAGCTGGGGGTGACTGAGGCATGCTGGGAGTAGTAGTTATACACATACAGGCTGGAGGTAGTAGTTATACACATACACGCTGCCAGGGCATGCTGGGACTATTAGTAATACACAGGCTGTAAGGGCATGCTGGGAGCTGTAGTTCTACACTGGCTGTCAGGGCATGCTGGAAGTAGTTACACACAGGCTGTCAGGGCATGCTGGGAGTAGTAGTTACACACAGGCTGCCAGGGCATGCTGGGACTAGTAGTTCTACACAGGCTGTCAGGGCATGCTGGGAGTGGTAGTTACACACAGGCTGCCAGGGCATGCTGGGACTAGTAGTTCTACACAGGCTGTCAGGGTATGCTGGGAGTAGTAGTTCTACACAGGCTGTCAGGGCATGCTGGGAGTAGTAGTTCTACACAGGCTGTCATGGCATGCTGGGAGTAGTAGTTCTACACAGTCTGTCAGGGCATGCTGGGAGTAGTAGTTCTACACAGGCTGTCAGGGCATGCTGGGAGTGGTAGTTACACACAAGCTGTCAGGGCATGCTGGGAGCAGTAGTTACACACAGGCTGTCAGGGCATGCTGGGAGTAGTAGTTACACACAGGCTGTCAGGGCATGCTGGGAGTAGTAGTTACACACAGGCTGTCAGGGTATGCTGGGAGTAGTAGTTCTACACAGGCTGTCATGGCATGCTGGGAGTAGTAGTTCTACACAGGCTGTCAGGGCATGCTGGGAGCTTTAGTTCTACACAGTCTATCAGGGCATGCTGGGAGCTTTAGTTCTACACAGGCTGACATATAGACAGATATATACCCATACAGACAGACAGACAGTACAGAGCAGCACTACCATAGTCCTCTTCTCCTGCCGGGCAGTCTGTGGGCGGAGCTTCATCCTGCAGGGGGACATGTTGTCCTCTCACTGATCTGCCTCCTGAGACCAGTGCAGCAGGCTTCCTGTTCCTCCTCTTCCTAGAGCCATGTAAGTGGGTCCGGCTCTCAGCAGATACTCAGGTAGTTCCGGGATGAGGAGGGGGCCTCTGGGCAGGAAGTAAGGGCTGTCCCCTGCGCTGCCTGATACTTTTTTTTATGCATTAGGCGGTCTCACAGGAACGGACAATCTGGTAACACACTGGTCTGCCAGATTGTCAGTCCGGGCAGAGGGGGCTTAGTGCATTTCTCCAAACTGGCTGTCATTTTCACAGCCAGAGAGAACTGCAGTGACAGGAAGTGGTGAGGGGGGCCGGCGGGCCCCCCTAGCGTAGGGGCCCCGGTCGCCATGGCGACTGCTGCGACCCCTATAGCTACTCCACTGCCCATAATACACCCATTAGTGGCTTCAGCTGACATTACACTTACAGATACCTTATTATATCCTTTTCTATCTACTCCTACCATAGCACTACATAACATTGGTGTAGCAGATCTTCCAATTGCTGACCGAACTATTGTATATTGTATATTGGGCAGCAGATAGGGTAGCTATTGGTAGGCGCTGGATATCCTCTCAATGTCCTGGTAAACTAGAGCTTATCCATTCCATTAATCACATCTGTCACATGAAAGGATCCCTAGCCTCTTATAACCATAGCTCTGTACATGGCACAAGTGGACTGATTCAGTATTATTTTACCATATAATACAAGTTATTGGAAACAAGATACGTCTAGATGGGCAACTCATGTGGATAGGGCCCTGTTGGCCTAAATGTTTGGTTTTATGGCTGTTAGTATCATTGTATCTAAGACATAAAAACAAAAAACTTCTGCCATCCCTATGTACTATACAATGCTTGAAATATTTATTGTATTGTTCCTTTTATAAGCTTTATATAATGTATGCATTGATTGTATTGTGCTATAAAAATGTGTCTATAAAAATAGTTTAAAAAAAAAAAAAAAAGGGCCATGTCATTTAAGGGTGGCCGTGAAGTCTCCGTCTTTGTGGCTAGTGGGGGAGTTGCCACCTTAGGCTGCGCCAATGTTTAGCTGATGAGTAACATTTTATGCTTTAAGAAAATGTTTATGACGTTTTATCGATTATATATAATTTTCGTGTAACTCTTAAAAAAATATACGGCCAATTTGATTTTCGAAACTTGGTGTCTGTCACTGTTTTATTTAGTCATTTTTTTTCCCGTATCTAGTGCCAACAGTGTCGGATTGACTACTGGGTGATTAATGACAGAGGAACCATTATAGAGTATGAGACAGGGTGGATACAGCCCTTATAATCTCCATAGCTCTCCCAACCTATGTGCCTTGTCCATCATCTGATCCCACAGTGGACCGGGAGGAGTTGCTGATATTATTTTGTGACCTATGAAGCTGGGATTCCATTATAGACATTGAGGTGAGAGAACCCTGGTGCTGCTGCCCATCCCCCTGTAGGGTCCTAGGCTACACATAAGATACAAGAGGCCTTCACCTTCCCTTCCACCCACCTAAGCACATTGCCCACATGCTTCTCTCTCATTATAAACATTTGTGTGAAAATCAAATATTTTTGAGAGAAGTTGTCACCAGGGTGTATAATAATGATCGCCCCATGACAGGCGCAAATAAACTGATGTTCTCTATACAAGGTGTGATCTGCGATAAGCATAGTAATAGGAGCATTTCACCATCACCAAGTCATAGAACAGGAGATACAGAGTAAACACATGGGGGTAAACAGAGATGAGGAGTCATGATGGAGCGCTGCAGGGAGGAGGAGAAGGACACAGGTTCCCACAGTTTCCACCGTTCCTCTGGATTATATAAGAGTCCGGAGCAGAATTCTCCTCAGTGACCTGCAGTCTCCTTACAGAGAGCAGCCAGATCCACCGTGACACCCAACAAGACCCAACAATGGCCGACACAGGTAACCGCTCTCCTCTTCATCATAGACATCCACTATTTTATCTTTATACTTATCTTATATCATTGTCTTCTCTCTTCTTCTTCTTCCCTCTCATCACCACCAGCTTCCTCTTTAGGCCCCGTTCCCACTGAGGAAAGGTAGCGGAATTCCGCAACGGAATTGTCCGCCACGCAATGCCGTTAGCCTCCCGCTCATAATGGGAGTCTATGGGAGGCGCGCGCTCCTGCCCTGTCCGCGCTGAAGAATGAACATTTTCATTCTTCAGCACGTACAGAGCAGGAGCGCGCGCCTCCCATAGACTCCCATTATGAGCGGGAGGCTAACGGCATTCCGCGGCGGACAATTCCGTTGCGGAATTCCGCTACCTTTCCTCAGTGGGAACGGGGCCTTACTGTCTTATCACTTTCTTCTTGTTTTCATCATCTTCCTCCATCACCTTCTTCTGTAATCAGAATTCCTGTTCGGCCTCTTCGTACCTGTCTGTCTATACACTTCTCATCTCTGTACGCTAAAGTCTGCAGATGTTCCTCTTGGAGAGATGTTTGGCTTGGTATATATCCCCAGTCAGTGTTCTAAGATTCCTAGATTCAGCACGGACTTGAGGGGCTACTACTTTGGTGTAACAGCTATTTTGCATATACTTTTTGGTAACATCTATGTTAAGGAAACTCCGGCCCTTCAACGTTTGAAACGACATATAGGAAAAAAAAATAGAATTCCACTAACTTAGCATGCATGATGGAAACCTTTATACTGTATATGTTACAGGAGGAAGAAGGGAAAGGGAGGACATGATGGAAACCTTTATACTGTATATGTTACAGGAGGAAGAAGGGAAAGGGAGGACATGATGGAAACCTTTATATATGTTACAGGAGGAAGAAGGGAAAGGAGGGACATGATGGAAACCTTTATATATGTTACAGGAGAAAGAAGGGAAAGGGAAGACATGATGGAAACCTTTATATATTTTACAGGAGGAAGAAGGGAAAGGGAGGACATAATGGAAACCTTTATATATGTTACAGGAGGGAAGAAGGGAAAGGGGGACATGATGGAAACCTTTATATATGTTACAGGAGGAAGAAGGGAAAGGAGGGACATGATGGAAACCTTTATATATGTTACAGGAGGAAGAAGGGAAAGGGAGGACATGATGGAAACCTTTATATATGTTACAGGAGGGAAGAAGGGAAAGGGAGGACATGATGAAAACCTTTATATATGTTACAGGAGGAAGAAGGGAAAGAAGAGCATGATGGAAACCTTTATATATGTTACAGGAGGGAAGAAGGGAAAGGGGGGACATGATGGAAACCTTTATATATGTTACAGGTAGAAGAAGGGAAACAATGACATGATGGAAACCTTTATATATGTTACAGGAGGAAGAAGGGAAAGGGAGGACATGATGGAAACCTTTATAAATGTTACAGGAGGGAAGAAGGGAAAGGAGGGACATGATGGAAACCTTTATATATGTTACAGGAGGAAGAAGAGAAAGGGGGGACATGATGGAAACCTTTATATATGTTACAGGAGGAAGAAGGGAAAGGAGGGACATGATGGAAACCTTTATATATGTTACAGGAGGGAAGAAGGGAAAGGAGGACATGATGGAAACCTATATATATGTTACAGGAGGAAGAAGGGAAAGGGGGGACATGATGGAAACCTTTATATATGTTACAGGAGGAAGAAGGGAAAGGGAGCACATGATGGAAACCTATATATATGTTACAGGAGGAAGAAGGGAAAGGGGGGGACATGATGGAAACCTTTATATATGTTATAGGAGGAAGAAGGGAAAGAAGGACATGATGGAAACCTTTATATATATTACAGGAGGGAAGAAGGGAAAGGGGGGACATGATGGAAACCTTTATATATGTGACAGGAGGAAGAAGGGAAAGGAGGGACATGATGGAAACCTTTATATATGTTACAGGAGGAAGAAGGGAAAGGGAGGACATGATGGAAACCTTTCTATATGTTACAGGAGGAACAAGGGAAAGGGAGGACATGATGGAAACCTTTATATATGTTACAGGAGGAAGAAGGGAAAGGGAGGACATGATGGAAACCTTTATATATGTTACAGGAGAGAAGAAGGGAAAGGGGGGACATGATGGAAACCTTTATATATGTTACAGGAGGAAGAAGGGAAAGGGGGGGACATGATGGAAACCTTTATATATGTTATAGGAGGAAGAAGGGAAAGAAGGACATGATGAAAACCTTTATATATGTTACAGGAGGAAGAAGGGAAAAGGGGAAATGATGAAAACCTTTATATATGTTACAGGAGGGAAGAAGGGAAAGGGAGGGCATGATGGAAACCTTTATATATGTTACAGGAGGGAAGAAGGGAAAGGGGGGACATGATGGAAACCTTTATATATGTTACAGGTAGAAGAAGGGAAAGAAGGACATGATGGAAACCTTTATATATATTACAGGAGGGAAGAAGGGAAAGGGGGGACATGATGGAAACCTTTATATATGTGACAGGAGGAAGAAGGGAAAGGAGGGACATGATGGAAACCTTTATATATGTTACAGGAGGAAGAAGGGAAAGGGAGGACATGATGGAAACCTTTCTATATGTTACAGGAGGAACAAGGGAAAGGGAGTACATGATGGAAACCTTTATATATGTTACAGGAGGAAGAAGGGAAAGGGAGGACATGATGGAAACCTTTATATATGTTACAGGAGAGAAGAAGGGAAAGGGGGGACATGATGGAAACCTTTATATATGTTACAGGAGAGAAGAATGTAAAGGGAGAGCATCATTTCAGTTTTGTTTTTGGAAACAAAAAAGTAGAATGAAATTTGCTGTATTAAGTAAATATATAGTCAAAAAGCTGGCGGCATTAATACAAGGGGATTGCTAAAATGCATTAATGCCTCCAGTTATCTCACTATATAGTTATTAAATACAGCATATTTTTTTCAGGGCTCTCACTCTTGCATAATCATCAGCACCTGTGGAATATTTCCGCTGCAGGACTTATACACAGCTTTGGTGTTGCTCAACTTTATATAGTAGGTTCACCAAAGTGCCCGATTACTGCGGGCATTCTGACAGCATCCCTAGCAGCCAGCCAGGTTGCTGGGGCTTGGTGGTGTCTTGGGTTTCTGCTGTTGCCGGGGGCCGACCTGCCCCTAGCTGAGCAGCACAGCTGTCCTGAGTTTGGTTTTACTGGCTGTCGACACTGACAGTAGAATTTTATGTGTGTCCTGGGGCTTAAGCCTCAGCCCCAATCACGCCTGGGACTCCAGGCCCTATAGGTATCCTCCCACACATGTCTTTCCTGCCTGTCTTTCCTTGACCTAGCATTGCCTGCATTGTGTACCTGGTATTCTGACTTCTGGGTTTTTGGACTTTGACTATTCTCTTGGATCACGTTTCGTACTGCCCCGCTCTCGTTACTGACTTGGACATCTGACCTTGCTATATTGTGTTTGTCTTGTCTCTGTTCACTTACATTATATAGGATTAGGGACCGTCAACCAGTTTTCCGCTGCCGTCAGGGCTGTTGAGGCAATTAGGCAGGGACATCAGGGTGGCTGCCATCATTAGGGCTACACCTGTCCTTTGTCGTCCTGGTCCCTTATCCTGACAACATTGTAGAGCTACAGCAGCCTGAGAGTATGTGATACACTGTGTTGTTACCCTGGCTGTGGAGTCGGTAAGCTGAATTTTATCAGGACCGTCTGCAGCTTCTTCATAAATGGCCAGTCAGACCCCAGGGGAATTAGTGTCCAACTAGTGTAAAGTACAGGATCCTGGGGCGACTTCTGAGGGAATATATACTGTATATACAGCAGCTTCTCCTGTGTGTGCAGTGGATGCAGCCAGTCTCCAGCCTCCATGTCCTGAACTACTCACAACTAGGCTAGATGGAGCAGGGGGGCTTTTCCTGCTGACATCTTCTATGTTTCTAACTAAATATTCACCGTACACACATCAGAATACTGCTAACACTGCCAGATACCTGTTATAGAGGTCACACATAGTGATATAGAGGTCACACATAGTGATATAGAGAGGTCACACATAATGATATAGAGAGGGGTCACACATAGTGATATAGAGGGGGGTCACACATAGTGATATAGAGAGGGGTCACACATAGTGATATAGAGGGGTCACACATAGTGATATAGAGGGGGGTCACACATAGTGATATAGAGGGGTCACACATAGTGATATAGAGAGGGGTCACACATAGTGATATAGAGGGGTCACACATAGTGATATAGAGAGGGGTCACACATAGTGATATAGAGGAGTCACACATAGTGATATAGAGAGGGGTCACACATAGTGATATAGAGAGGGGTCACACATCCTCCCTGCTCCCCCTGTGCCATCCACCCTGCGCCCCCTGTGATCCATCCTGCTCCCCCTGTGCCATCCATCCTGCTCCCCCTGTGCCATCCATCCTGCTCCCCCTGCCATCCATCCTGCTCCCCCTGCCATCCATCCTGCTCCCCCTGTGCCATCCACCCTGCGCCCCCTGTGCCATCCATCCTGCTCCCCCTGCCATCCATCCTGCTCCCCTGTGCCATCCATCCTGCTCCCCCTGCGATCCATCCTGCTCCCCTGTGCCATCTATCCTGCTCCCCCTCCATCTATCCTGCTCCCCCTGCGATCCATCCTGCTCCCCCTGTGCCATCCATCCTGCTCCCCCTGTGCCATCCATCCTGCTCCCCCTGTGCCATCTATCCTGCTCCCCCTCCATCTATCCTGCTCCCCTGTGCCATCTATCCTGCTCCCCCTGCGATCCATCCTGCTCCCCCTGCCATCCATCCTGCTCCCCCTGTGCCATCCATCCTGCTCCCCCTGCCATCCATCCTGCTCCCCCTGCCATCCATCCTGCTCCCCCTGTGCCATCCATCCTGCTCCCCCTGCCATCCATCCTGCTCCCCCTGTGCCATCCATCCTGCTCCCCCTGCCATCCATCCTGCTCCCCCTGTGCCATCCATCCTGCTCCCCCTGCCATCCATCCTGCTCCCCCTGCCATCCATCCTGCTCCCCCTTTATATATTTTTTCCTTTTAACCCCTTGTGAACCTGAAAAATTTAAGGCTAGACCAAGTTTTAGTGTAAAAAAAAATTAAATTTTTCATTTTCATGACACATTTGTGTCTGTCACCAGTGGGGTCCATACGGCCACTATACCCCTTCTTACATTCCTTGAGGGGTGAAGTTTCCAGAATGGGGTCACTTGTGGGGGGTTTCCAATGTTTTGGCAGCACGGGGGCTCTGTGAACCCGACATGGCCTCTGTCCTCTATTCTGGCCAAAACCAGCTTCCAAAATCCAAATTGCGCTCCTTCCCTTTGGAGGCTTTCCGTGCAGTGACTTTGCACTTTGTGTCCACATGTGGGGTACTCCTGTAATCGGGGGAAATTGCTCTACATGATTAGTGGTTTATTTTTTATTTTAAACCCTTGTGAACATGAAAAATTCAAAGTTACACCAACGTTTTAGTGTAAAAAATTGAACTTTTCATTTTCACGGCATATTGTTCCACATTTGTGTCAGTCACCAGTGGGGTCCATATGCTCACCGCACCCCTTGTTACATTCCTCGAGGGGTGTAGTTTCCTAAATGGTGTCCCTTTTGGGGTGTTTGTTAGGTTTTGGCACCCCAGAGCCTCTGCCAACCAGAAGTGGTACTTTAAAAAATTTGCCAATAGTAATGGAGGCTTCAAAATTCACTAGGCGCTCCTTTACATCTGAGGCTTGTGGTTAAGTCAAATAGCGCAATAGGGCCACGTATCGTATATTTCTATAAACTACGGAAACAGGGCAATACAAATTGTGGTGCATTTCTCTGGAAATAGGTTTTCTATTATGAAAGATATTGGATCACAATATAATTTCTGCAAAGAAAATTGAAATTTTCAATTTTCTCACACTCTTAGCTCTCCATACGCAGCTACTGGAGTGGCCGGGCTACCCATAGCACCCCTGTATTCGCAGCAATCATGTCCCGCACCCGCTATGAGACCCTGATGCTTTTCATGCACTTTAATGACAACGCACAGTGCCCCCCAAGAAATGACCCAAATTTTGACCGCCTCTACAAATTAAGACCCCTATTATCCCTCCTCCAACAAACCTTCCTCAGTGTATACACCCCTGACAAGCAGCTGGCAGTGGACGAGTCCCTTATGAACTTCAAAGGCCGCCTTTCCTTCCGCCAGTTCATACCATTTAAGCGGGCGCGCTATGGCGTGAAGGTGTATAAGGTGTGCGAGAGCCCCACTGGCTACACCTGTAATTTTTTAAGTTATGAAGGCAGGGACCGCCAGCTAAACCCCCCAGGCTGCCCAGACACAGTTGGCGTCAGTGGGAAAATTGTGTGGGAGCTGATGGGGCCTTTTCTGCACAAAGTCTACCAGCTATACACTGATAACTTTTATTCCAGTGTCCCACTCTATAAATTGCTGCACGCTGCGAATACAGGGGCCTGTGGGACAGTCCGAAAAAGCAGGGTAGGACGCCCACCTGATTTGCTGTCCAGGCGGGTAGAAAGGGGGGCATCATTTGCGCTGGCAAGTGAAAACCTGCTCGCTGTCAAGTGGCATGACAGAAAGCAGGTCCTCATGATCACCACCCTGCACGCAGACACCTCAGTGGTGGTAAGGGAGAGGGGGGCCACCACTGACAGCACTAAACCTGCCTGTGTCTGCGAGTACAATCGATTTATGGGTAGTGTGGACTTGTCCGACCAGGCGCTGCAACCATACCTGGTGAAGTGCAAAACCAGGGCCTGGTACAAGAAAGTGGCAGTCTACCTTATTCAGACTGCCACCTACAACGCCTTCATGGTATATCAGAAGGCACAGCTATTTCCATTCCTAATACTGCATTCTAATATGGGCATTATTTTTTTTCTATTTTTTTGAAGGCTATCTAATAATAAAGCTGTTCAATATCAATACACTATGGGCTTAAATACAAATTCTTCACTATGGGGACTAGTGATACTTTACTGTTCAGACAAATGGTAATGGACACGGTCTCCATATATTTTGAAAGTGATTGGTTGTTTTGCGCGCCTAACAATTCCTACTTTCCCGGGCAGGGACCTGTGATGGTGTACCGCATCGCTTACCACATTCGTTCCTCATATAGGGATTGATGTGGCTACAGAGGTGTTGTATGACCAGTTGATATAAAATAATAAACTTGTCTTCATAGCCCTACAAGTGTTCTTTCATATTTTGAAGAAAAAAAGTCAAATTTTCCATACAGTTGGATCTTCCTCTTTTTTTTATATATATATATATTGCCCTTCACTACAGAACTTTTTTTTCCTGCTACATTTCAGACCAGAATGTTGTTCTTGATGTCATCAAAGTGACACAAATGCGAGATTTCTGCTTCTGTGGCAAGACATAGTCATATTTCAGGTAGTTGCTGTTTTAGGAACATGCCCCCTTAGGGGTACTCAGCTTTAATTCTCGACTTTTTGTTGCCAATAGGGATTTCACAATTTTAACACCTGTTGATTTTTAAAATTTGTTTGTTAATTTACCTGCTGTGCATTGATTTTGACCAAAATATATTCGCTATGGGGTCTATTTTCCAAAATGTGGTTATTTTGGGGGGTTTCCTATTATTCTGGCAGCTCTATACCCCTCCAAATGAACAATGGGGCCTAATAGATTTTATTAAGCAAAATGGGTGCCCTAAAATCATTGGATCCCACTGTGTGTCCATACATTGAGTTAGGGCCACAATAGTTATATTTTTGAACTCAGAAGAAATGGGATGATAAATTAGGGGGTGCCTTTTCTCATTGTTATGTGTGAAAGACGGATAACATGTCTTTAAAATGACACGTTAAAAAAAAAAAAAAGAGAACATTTTGACACTTTCACCTGCTTTGAATTAATTCTGTCCAAACACTGTGGGGTTAAAATACTCACTCTACCCCTATGGGGTCTAGTTTCCAAAATGGGGTCATTTGTGGTGGGTTTCTATTGTTCTGGCAGCTCTATACCTCTCCAAGTGAACAGTGGGGCCTAATAGATTTTTTAAAGCAAAATGGGTGCTATAAAATCATTGGATCCCGCTGTGTGTCCAAACATTGAGTTAGGGGCACAATAGTCATGTCTGAACTCAGAAGAAATAAGTCAATAAATAAGGGGGTGCCTTTTCTCCTTATCATGTATTTAGAAAGTATAACATGTCTTTAAAGTGACACGAAGAAAAAAAAAAGAAAGAACATTTTGTCACTTTTACCTGCTTTGTGTTCATTTTTTCAATACACTGTGGGGTTCAAATACTCACTGTACCCCTAGATGAATTCCTTAGGGAGTCTAGTTTCCAAAATGGGGTCATATGTGGGGGTGTTCTGGCAGCTCTATACCCCTCCAAGTGAACAGTGGGGCCTTATAGATTTTCAAGCTAAATTGGTGTTCTGAAAACCACTAGGTGCTCCCTTCATTTGGAGCCCTGCCGTGCGCCTAGACATTGAGTAAGGGGCACAATGGTCATATGTCTGAACTCAGAAGAAATGGGGCGATAAATTAGGGGGTGCATTTTCTCCTTATCATGCATTTAGAAGGGATAACATGTCTTCAAAATGACACATAGAAAAAAGAAAGCAAGAAATTTATTTCACGTTCACTTGCTTTGCATTAATTTTGTCCAAACACTGCGGGGTTAACAAACTCACTCTACCCCTAGATGAATTCCTTATGGGGTCTAGTTTCCAAAATGGGGTCATTTGTGGGAGTTTTCTATTGTTCTGAAACGTATGAGCCTCTGAAACTTGGCTTGATGCAGGGAATAAAATGCAATTCATAATTTTTAAAAAGTATGGTTAATTTTGTACGTTCTCAAATTTGAGTATTTTTTTTCCCAAAACGAATGCCAAAACAAAGGAAACAGATCGAAATATATGTATGATAAAAAAAATTCTACAGAAAGTACATATATAAGTGGAATATTATAGTTAAAAGTTGAAAAAAAAGAAAATTTTTCAAAATTTCTCTAATTTTTTGCTTTTTTAATCTATTTAAGAAAATTATATCAAAGTTTTTTTACTGCTGGGATAAAGTACAAGATGTGACAAAAAAACAATCTTAAAACCGCTTTGATGTATGAAACCGTTATAGAGTTATAAGCAGATTAAGTGAACCATACCAGATTTCCAAAATTTGGTCTGGTCATTAAGGCCCAAATGGGCTTGGTCCCTAAGGGGTTAAGGCCATTTTGGGCTCCGTCCTTATGTAACTATCATTTGTATAATATTTCTCACATGTCATAGAGGGATGCCAGAAAGGTCAGCATCGGTCAGGGTCTGGGTTCTGAGATTCCCGCTGATTGTTAGAATGAAGGGGCAGAAGCACTCAGGGGTGCGCGCTCTGCCCCTTCATCTCCACTATAACTGCAGTCTAATGAATTACAATGGAGCCTATGGAACTTCCGGACAGAAGGTTCCCATTATAATTCCGTAGACCGCTCTTATTATCAGTGTATGCAATTCATCTCCTTATAGCGGAGCGTGTGCGGCTGATCCCTTCTGTCCCTTCATTCTAGTGATCGGCAGGGGTCTAAGCACCCGGACCCCGACAGATAGAGACTTCTGACATGTCACAAGTTTATACAAATGAGAGTTATATGTTAATAGTCCAATGGGAAATAATTTAGGGATACAAGATGTGGAGGATAAGTAAAAGTCCTGATTGTTGGAACTTGCCCTCTATATAGAATGAGGGTCCATATAAGTGGTAGAGTTAGAGTACAACCCCAGGAGTAAAATCCCTGACTATAGGAGCTTATAATCAATAATAGTGACACGATATTAGAGGCCTTATTCTGTGCTTACTGGGTTATCTCATTCTTGTCCTCTTTTTATTCTAGACACACTCCTTCTGGCTGTGGATCCGGTTGGCACTGTCTATATCGGCTTACCACCCCGGCATGCCCAAGATAGTTTTGGTAATAGAGCAGTAGAATTAGGATCAATTAAGGATATCAATGCTATAGCCTGCAGCCCAGATGGGGAGCTCTTCTGTATCCACTTTGGGGACCTGTACAGAGGTCCAATGCCCTCCAAGAAAGATGTTAATTGGCTTACAGTGGCTCGAAGAGTTGCAAAATTTCCTTGGAACAAAATTAAACTTATTTTCTTCCACCCCAATGGAGATTTTTATTGCAGCACTTATGATGGAGAATTGTATAAGGGTCCCCCTCCAGATAATGAGCATGTACCCTGGCTCTATAATCGGGCAACAAGGATCGGAAATGGGAACTGGCAATCATTTTCAGCATTGCTTTTTCATCCAAATGGCGATCTGTATGGTGTGACCAATGACCGACTTTATTCTGGGCCTCCACCTACTGATGAAAAGTATCCATGGAACAAAGAGTATATTGATGTGGGCTGGGAAAGGTACTCTTACTTCATGGGCTTTACTAAAGATAATAAACTGTCGCTTGTAGAAAGAAAAATGGGACAGTTTTACAAAGGAGACCCACCGACACCAGAAAATCCAGCTTATTTCATCAATGCCGAATACTTAGGATGGACCTATACTTACTTTAGATTTTTTGTTTTTGTAAAAGACAAAACAATCAGTAACATTATCAGCTTTGATTTCCTGGTTGACAAGGGGGAAAGACTGTCGGAAACCCCTGAGGTGTTGGAGGAGAAGCTCTACGACAACAGAGAAAGCACTACTATCATGAGACACAACTACACGTAAGTACTCTACTGTAAGCTGGTGTAACTCTAAAGACCGTATTAGACAGCCTGATAAGCGGGGAAAGTGAGCGCCAATCTGCATGATGGCCATTCGATGATCGTGCAGCGGGGCTGCACAGGTATCATTGGTGACGTTTGTGTAGCCCTTACTTTTTGGTGTACTTCTACTAGTACTGTATAGAAAATAATAAAGCCGTATGCTTCCATGTCCACGCTCCCCCAGTGTCCCCCTAGCCTGCCTCTGGGATTCCTCGCTGACTAAAGCTTCTGGACCCGTCTCTACACTGACACCCTGCTCAGCCAATCACTGACTGGTGAGACGGGGAGGATCCCAGAGACAAGCCAGGAGGACACCGTGGGAGCAAGGACAGGTAAGTATATTCTTTATCTTGTATATACCCTGTCGAGGATTTTTAAACTTGTTGAAAGACAACGATCAGCTGATGATCGGCTCCTTGGCTGATCGTTGTGTTTGTTACATGGAATGATTATTTGTTCAAATTGGCCTCATTGGGCAGATAATGGCTTTGTGTCATAGGGCTCTTAGAAGCCGCTACTCAGAGATTGTAGGAAATGGTTTAGCTCCTGATTATCGTTACTTCTTGGATCATGAAGCCCATAATGGAACCAGAGATAATCTGTGACTATGAAGCAGCCCTGGTATTTACTGTAACAGATACGTCAGGTGTGGTGACAGATCCAATATAACGCCAAGATCACATCGACAGTACGCCAGTGTGGTTTAGGTCAGAAATCCAGGAGATCGGCCTGCCCACATATACCACCCCTCGATAAAGGCCGTTTGCCAAAACATGTGTCGGGCGACGTCTGGACCTAAACACTTCTTACTTGTTTACAGGTATACTTCATTAATTTGCACCTTATGTGGTACCTGCACCATAGGATCTGTCTCTAGTCGGCCCATCCCAGCCTTGTGCGGGTCTACAATTTTGTCCCTAGTGTGCTTAGACAGCTGTGTGGTCTCGGCCATGGTGGAGAGGTTGGAGTGTGATGAGTGTGTGGACAGGAGACTATTATACAGGTAATGAGATGAAACAGGTGCAGGTAATCCAGGTAATGAGGGCAGAGGAGGAGGAGGAGGTCTGTGAAATCTTTATTTTGTTAGTAAATGGTCGAATAATTATTTCATGCAATAAAATGTTAATGAATTATTAAAAAATTTAATTCTCTCTCTCATAGGTGAAGTGTACCTACAAAAAAAATTAAAGACCTCTCCATGCTTCATATCCATGTCCATATTACTATTACAGATTGCTCCCCACGGCCCCCACTAAATTACACAGACTTCTCCCATGGACCCCTATATTACACAGGATGTACTACTTATTATGTCAGCTCTCTAATTGACAGCTTCTAGTATCTTCCTTTCTCACAACTCCCTAAGAGCCCAACTCTCATATACTACTGGTAAAGCCTTCATTTCTCCCTTCCAGCTCCTTATTCCCCATCTCCCACAGACTGCATCTTACTGCTCCTTATTCCCCATCTCCAACAGACTGCATCTTACTGCTCCTTATTCCCCATCTCCCACAGACTGCACCTTACTGCTCCTTATTCCCCATCTCCCACAGACTGCACCTTACTGCTCCTTATTCCCCATCTCCCACAGACTGCATCTTACTGCTCCTTATTCCCCATCTCCCACAGACTGCATCTTACTGCTCCTTATTTCCCATCTCCCACAGACTGCATCTTACTGCTCCTTATTCCCCATCTCCCACAGACTGCATCTTACTGCTCCTTATTCCCCATCTCCCACAGACTGCATCTTACTGCTCCTTATTCACCATCTATCAAAAACTGCATCTTACTGCTCCTTATTCCCCATCTCCCACAGACTGCACCTTACTGCTCCTTATTCCCCACCTCCCACAGACTGCATCTTACTGCTCCTTATTCCCCATCTCCCACAGACTGCATCTTACTGCTCCTTATTCCCCATCTCCCACAGACTGCATCTTACTGCTCCTTATTCCCCATCTCCCACAAACTGCATCTTACTGCTCCTTATTCACCATCTATCACAGACTGCATCTTACTTCTACTTATTCCCCATCTCCCACAGACTGCATCTTACTGCTCCTTATTCCCCATCTCCCACAGACTGCATCTTACTGCTCCTTATTCCCCATCTCCCACAGACTGCATCTTACTGCTCCTTATTCCCCATCTCCCACAGACTGCATCTTACTGCTCCTTATTCCCCATCTCCCACAAACTGCATCTTACTGCTCCTTATTCACCATCTATCACAGACTGCATCTTACTTCTACTTATTCCCCATCTCCCACAGACTGCATCTTACTGCTCCTTATTCCCCATCTCCCATAGACTGCATAAAGTATTGAGGATGTGTATGCCGTCTATTTGACAGGTCCCAGCTATATGATAATAGATTTTTCAGCTGCAGAATGTAAGGACTCTCTCTATGACAGAGGTCCCCAACCTTCTCTATCATCTTCTACTTGGATTGTTAATCAGAAGCCACATCCATTTAATAAACAAAGAAATATTAGGCATGAAGAAGATGTAAATCTTTAAAATACAAATGTTTGCTTATATTTAAGTTTATAATTTTGCGCATTGGTATCATAGTATATTAACCATCTGTGGTGGATGTTTAGGAGGCTTGGTGTTATGTCAGCTCAGCCAGAGATGGTAGTGTCATGACGCCAGCGCTAGTCCAGCACACAGGTGGGATGTTGGTACCTGCTTTGTTTGTGTGGCCGGCTGTGTTTTCCAAATGGTCAGTGACCTGCCGGGCTGTAATGGGTTCCTTGGGCTCTTGTCACGGTGGTCCTGAGTGGCAACTGACCCACCCGGACTATTAGTACTGCCACCCACAGAAAGGGGAAAAAATAAGCCAAGGTGTGCTTAGCTAAGTGTCCAGGGGTGTCCCAGTTACCTGCACTGCGAGATAGGATACGTAGACTTTCTTTACGGTAGCTTTGTCCTATCCAGGCTAGTTGCTCTTGTGTTCAGGATAGTATCCTGCACTTTTTAGACGTGTTCTCAGTGTGGGTTAGGGTTAGCATACTGAAAGTAGTAGTAGATAAAGAACTGGTTGTTTCTAGCTGCATCTGTACACACTGAGTGTCTAGACTAGACTGCCTCGGTTGTCCCTGACAGGGGTCCTGGCATCAGCTAGGCCCTGGCTTAACTACTGCAGGGACAGCTGTTTTTTTGCATCTTCCCTCTCTGAGAATCTGGTTAAAACTCACTCTGCACTTCCGCCACCAGTGTCTCCTCCAACAGGGGATTAAAGTGAGCTTCCCTGTGAGTGGTGGCGATGAGTGTGTGCATGAGAAAGAAGAGAAAGGATTGGTTTGAAGTAGAGAGCACCACCTATTGATCAATAATTACACATAGTACAAAGCAGTAAACCCGTTAACTACAGCTGTGCATAGATATACCTAGACAATACTGACACCTAGTGGTGAAACTTTAGAATACCTCATTCACCACTTAACCTGAAAGAAGGAGCTTTTTGAGAGGTGCACAGGAGAGGTAAAAACACCTGCGGTGGGACATCACACATCCAGAATAGATTAGGATTTGTAAACAATATTGGTGTGCACATGTTGTAGTGTAGCCAGGGCTTATGTCCATGAGTGACAGCTCCTGTAGGGAGCCACAGAGTGGGGATCTATGGCAAACACAACATATCAGGGATCTCCCAACATGAACCTAAGACCTAAGGACGCTGTTTTTGTTGTGTCAGGATCAAGAAAGCTGTGAAGGAGATCAGCAGTTTCTCCCATGAACATGGATTTACGTTTGAAGCCGGAATTGAAACTTCTTTCAAAGGAGGAATTCCTTTTGTTTCTGAGGCATCTACGACTATTAAACTTAACATGAGCCAAACCAAGAACTGGAACATAACAACGGCTAATGAAACTGAGGTAAGTCCCTGAGGTTACACTATAAAATAGACTAAACTTTGGGTAATTTATAATGGGGTAAACATGAATGTAAATGGTGTCTTATTCTTGGAGGTTCTTTATTATGCTACAAAGTTATCTAACTGGTTTTCCATCTGTATCTCTGACATGGAGGTCCGGACTGAAGGACACCTAGGGGGACATTTATGAAGCCCAGCGTTTTTTACGCCAGACTTATAAATGTCCCCGCATCTCCGGTGCTACGGAGATTTATGTAGAGGCGGACCGCCTCTACATAAATCCCGTGCGCGTCGGTGCCCACCCGAAAACCTACGCCACCTGAAAGGTGTAGTTTTCGGCGCAATGATAAAATGAGAAAATTACAAATCGCGCGGACTCTGAGTCCACCCCCCCCGTAACGCCCCCTCCTCACCCCCTCCCCGCCCCCCCCCCCCCCCCCGGCGTACTCGGCGTGAAGTGCCGATATGCGAATATTTTATTCGCAAATCGGCCATTTGCGAATAAAAAAATACGCAAATCGGCACTTTCCGCCGAAAATCATCCGTACGCCGGATAATACATGTCGCCCCTAGAGTGGTCCTGTAATGCTGGAGGGAACAGGTTGCTAGTAGAGTATTGTTGTACCATGTTAGCTATAGGAATCAGTAGGATAGAGAGGAAATCAGGCGATACCTTTTGGAGGCTGAGTATATGTGAGTGTAAGCTTTTGGGAGTCTGGCCCCCTTCATCAGACATGATGTTATACAAAACTGATAAAATCACAGACTTATATACACACTAAACTACACCAAAAACTCATATGGGGAACCCCAATTAATCAAAAGTAGAATCAAACATCAGTTAACAAAAAATAATGTTTATTGAATCAATCACAGAAAAACAACACATAAAAACAAGACGTGGGGAGGAGGGAGGCCGAGTTGCTGGGACAAGTTATTTAAAGTGCCAATGCATCCATATACATCACATTGTAAACTGTATATTATAATTCATCCAGCATAACGTGCATAATAGAAAGTGCCAGTGCCGATTGCTACAGTGCGCTGATAGGAATCACATACAAATAGACAAATACATATGGATGAGAGGGTAGTTAGCAGTATGTAACACAGGTCCCAGTCCACTAGTCCCCCACCTCACACTCCAACGCTGCTTCGCTCTCCTAGCTTCGTCAGGGAGTAACGAGGTGGGGGTCCAGGGGCCTTAAATATACATCCAGTGGAGGTGATTGGCCGATATATATATCTAACACCTGGGCCGCATAATACCTGGCAATCCTGTAACGCCGAGCGCCGCACGCCCCGAGCCCGCCGGGCGGAAGCGGAAGTGACGTCAGGTGTGATTACACTGTTCGCCACCCACGCAACTCACCCCAGCGTCTTGGTTCGCACACGACCCAGCGGCCATCTTGGATGTGAGAACTACTGTGAGCAAGGTTGCATAGTGACTACCAAATTGATAATCAATGATACATAATAATCCAAAGCATCATATGATAATATATATATATATATACATATATATTAACATATGTGGACTATGAAGATGATGTCGCAGACCCCGCAGTCCCCACAGATGTCATCCTCTGTGTCATCATCAGGGAATGGATCTGTGTTTCTGCCACTGACCCAGCGTCAGCTACCATCTACGGCTCATGGGTCCGGTGGAAAAAAAGTTGACAAACAGCGTCAGCCAATAGATGTCGGCAAGTCCCAGGCACTCAACAGGTACCCCAAGGCAGTGGCGCCACTCTGCAGCAGGCCATCAGTGCACCTGCTCCAAAGAACCGCCCACTGAGATCAGCGGTCTAGCAGTTCTTCCATGTTGGAAAAGAGGAAAAAACAACTCAGCCATTTGGAGCATTTGTGACCATAAAATGGGGCCAGGGTTTGGTTTCAAACCTGGGCACCACGCCTATGGAGCAACACCACTCCACTGCCTGGAAGATCTGGGACCCCCATGCCACGTACTGCCGGGAAGAAGATCTGCAGCTACCGCCACAAAGCCCATCATTGCAAGCCAGGAATCTGCATTCTTGGTTGCAAATAGTCGGTTCCAAACTTCTACCTCTGCCTCCTCCGGGGCTCATAGTGAGCAAACACTGCCACTCGTGAGACAGCAGTTGCAGCCCGAATCCATCACAAGGAGGCAGCAGTACTCCTACCACTATCCGATGGCACAGAAGCTGAACGCCCACCTGGCTAAGCTTAATGCCCTGAAGTCTCTCCTGTTCCAGTTGGTGGACTCCAAGCCATTTAGGGAGCTGATGGCTTGTGTACCACCACAATGGAGAGGGCACAGTCGCCATTTCTTTGCCAAGGCTATTCCATTTATGTATGCATATCTCCAGAGGTAGGTTGGCCACTCTTTGCGGCTCTCTGTCTTTCATCAGGTGCACCTAAGCACAGATGTATGGAGGTCCAGCTATGGCCAGGGGCAGTATTTGTCTATCACTGCATAATGGATAAATGTCCTTCTGGGAGAGCTGCAGCAACAACATGGAGCAACAGAGGTCGCACCACTATCTACTCTGAGAATCCACTGTGGACATCATCCAAAGACCTCATTCTCTGCCTTCACCACCTTGTCCAGTCATCCCTCCACTGCACTACCTGTCACTGTGCTGTGCGAATGCTGACTTGCCATGCGCTGTCAGGCTTTCCTTCACCTGTGCAGCCTGGGTTACAGGAACCACACTGGCAGCAAACATCTTCATGCCATGAAGAACGACCTCTCAAAGTGGCTGACCTCTCCGCAATTACAGGTGGCGGACAATATGGCGGACAAAGGCTGTAAAATTCTGTCGGCACTGCAGCAGGGAGGGCTCACGCACAATCCATGCATGGCCCACGCCCTGATCTTGCATCTTCCTCCGTTCTTTCGCGGGACTCAAAGATTTGCTGAAAATGGCGAGGAAACTACCCACTTCAGCCACTCGGTTGTGGCAAGGAATGCCCTCCACAGGACTGCAATAACATTGGCTGATCTGCCATGTGTTGATGTGGTGGAACTCGTCCGTCCACATGTTGGATTGGCGGCCTCACACAGAACTGCAATTTCCAGGTCACGGATTGGCAGATGACGCACGATGTATGCTGGTTTATGGTACCATTCGAGGAAGCCACAATGACCCTGCTTCACGTCATAGAGTGTGCAGTGAGTAACATCATTAGCGTGGGTAGTGCAATCGCCTATGATGCCAATCTGAGCCAAGAGATGGACAAATTGGTGGTGGAGGAAGAAGAGGTATATGGCCAGGTGTTCCAAACACCATCAGGTAGCATCTTAGGTCTGGAAACACAAGAGGAGATAGAGGAATCAGTTTCTGAAGAGGATGACCAGAACAGGATTATCCAGACACATCCCCATGACTATGGTTCACAAAGAGGACATTTCCCTTAAAGGAGAAGTCCGGCCAAAATTTATTTTTTATATGTTATTACTTATACAATTTTCTAATGTACATTAATTATGGGAAATGCTCATATACTGCTATTTTCCTTAATTTAGTGTATCAGGAAGTGTTAGAGTGTTAGTGACGTCACGACGAATGGTGTAATTCCTATGGAGTGTCCAGCAGGGGGCGCTCTATATATAGAAGTCAATGAGTACCATTGACTTCTATATATAGTGCGCCCCTGCTGGACACTCCATAGGAATTACAATGGATCTGTGTATGTAATGTAATGTAATGTTATGTACAGTACTTTGCGATTGAATACATTCATGGAATATTTTGGGGAGCAAGTATCCTTGCTCCCCAAAGTATCCCATAAATGTATTCAATAAATACATTTGCAGGGCACCGAGCAGGGAGGGAGAGAAGTGCCATCTACCTCCCCCCTCCCTGCTCGGTGCTGGGCACATATACAAAGTACTACTCCCCCATTATCTGCAGATAATGGGGGAGTAGTACCTGTGCTATCTATCGCCGCCCGCTCCGCCGCCACTCACACTAGGGCCGCTCTTCATGCCCCCTCTGCCGGTCCGACCTCCTCCTCCCGACTTCAAACACTATGGTCCCCTGACTCTCCGCTGCCCGCCCGCTGCCTCCCCGCTGCCTCCTCCACGGCGCTCCCGGTGCTTCCTGGTGTTCTCGGCCGGGGTGGGTGAGGGCTGACGCGGCCGGCATACAGGAGTAGAGAGCGGCAGCCGGCCGGATAGTGGGAGTCAGCGGCACGGGCGGGCAGCGGGGAGGCAGCGGGCAGGCAGCGGGGAGGCAGCGGGCGGGCAGTGGGGAGGCAGCGTGCGGGCAGTGGGGAGTAAGGGGACCATAGTGTTTGAAGCCGGGAGGAGGAGGTCGGACCGGCGGAGGGGGCATGAAGAGCAGCTTCTGTGTGAGCGGCGGCGGAGCGGGCGGCGATAGATAGCACAGGTACTACTCCCCCATTATCTGCAGATAATGGGGGAGTAGTATTTTGTATATGTGCCCAGGACCGAGCAGGGAGGGGGGAGGTAGATGGCACTTCTCTCCCTCCCTGCTCAGTGCCCTGCAAATGTATTTATTGAATACATTTATGGGAATGTATTCAATCGCAAAGTACTGTACATAACATTACATTACATTACATACACAGATCCATTGTAATTCCTATGGAGTGTCCAGCAGGGGCACACTATATATAGAAGTCAATGGTACTCATTGACTTCTATATATAGTGCGCCCCCTGCTGGACACTCCATAGGAATTACACCATTCATTGTGACATCACTGGAACACTTCCTGATACACTAAATTAAGGGAAATAGCAGTATATGAGCATTTCCCATAATTAATGTACATTAGAAAATTGTATAACTTTCCATAAGTAATAACATATAAAAAATAAATTTTGCCCGGACTTCTCCTTTAACCATAAACTCTGACACTTCTACCAGGGAATCTTTTTATTCCCAAATTTTTTTCTTTTATGAATGGTAACTTGGCAACATCTGTTCTTGGAGTTTTAAAGATATCCCAAGGGTACTTAGAGCTCGCACAATGGTTCCTGATAGGGTACTTGTTGTATGACGTTTTAATGGTAAGTGCTATAGAAAGGGTTCCTGATGTGTTCCTGGGGTGTATATGAACTGCTTTATTAGAAGGAGTTTTCTGCCTTACGCTATTGGAAGAGTTCCTGATGGAATGTATATCACAGAGGATGATGAACTCTAAACGTGATATAAGAACCCTGTAAAGTTACTACAAGCAGCTATCTGTTGCTGAAAGGCACATTATCTTGCCCTATGTATACTGCATTCATCTGTAAATGGTTGCTTTTTGTTTTTTGCCTCAAAGGGTGCTCAGCTGTTTTTCCGCCACCTTTCAGTACTATGGGGCGGGTGGATATTGCGCAGTTCAGTGCGGAACTACCTAGGTCAACACTGAAGCTGGAAATTTCCCAAAGTCTACATATTGTAGTGCTAACCGGTGTAAAGATCCGCTGATGATTTTACGCAGCAGCCGTGAATCGGCATGTGAATGCACCATTAGGGTGAGGTTTTTTGGGAGTGACCAAAGTGAGGGGGAGAGAATCACTCCCATACAGTACCTCTTCAGAATTATCTCTGTTCATATAAGCTGGAGACAGCTTAAATACCCTATGAGATGCATGCATGGGTTGCGTCTTGCACTTGCGTCTAGGTGTTCATTTCCATTTTTGGCAGTGGGACGGCCCATTCAACTCAAAAGTCAGATTAGAGTAATTTCACTTGACATGTTGACAAAAAAAAAAAAAAAAAGGTACTATGTGTGTCTGTTTATTGGGGGGTTTTTTTCTTTCCTTCTCATATATTTTAAAGAAAAAAAGGAAAACCCGCTACAATTACCACCGCAAATGTCTGCTCTAGGCCCCTCAGGGGGATTCTTACATATGAAATGTTTTATTAGAAATACTTTCAATTTTCTGCCGCTGACCCACCAAGGTCCACTGCTGTCCATTACGGGAAATTAAATGATTGACAGGCTGATTGACACTTTTTTTTTAAATTGTCATTTTCCAATTTTTGACACAGTAACAACAACATCTGTTGAAAAGATGCTACTCTGTAATAGTCCCCGTATCGCAGCTACTATAGTTTGGCTGGTTATTGAAATTTGTTTGTATTTGATTCACAAATTTTATCAAATCCAACCCAATATTCGCGAACCTGGCAAAATGAATTTTCAGCTGCTTTGCTCATCTCTCATGTTAACTATGCCCACATCTGTACTGCTATTACCCACAGAATGATCTATTTTGGATCAAACAGACAAACTACGAAAGCTACAGCAGAATTTCCACCAACACGGACTTCTAAGGGCCCTTGCACACTGAGTAAAAGAGGCAGAATTTACGGAGTCCGCAGGGTGGATTCCTCCATCAATTGTAGATCAAAACTATCATTTCTACCTGCTGCGATTCCTGTAGAACATCAGAGAGTCAGAGATAGTTACAGATGGAACAACAGTCTCTCTGACTTGTAGGTAGGTGTAGAAAGGGTGTCCACGGTTACTCCCATACCAAGCTGAAAGTGGTCACTTGACTCCACACTTCTCTATGGGACATACTGACTAGCTGTCCTTAAAGAGGTTGTCCAACTTTTTTTTTTTATTGGAAATGTGAATAATTTGTAACCTGTCCCTTTCCCTCAGTGGTTTTCTCTAACCTTTTTTCTCCTCTGTGTCCCCGGGCCTCCATCCTCCTCCTCTGTGTCCCCGGGCCTCCATCCTCCTCCTCTGTGTCCCTGGGCCTCCATCCTCCTCCTCTGTGTCCCCGGGCCTCCATCCTCCTCCTCTGTGTCCCCGGGCCTCCATCCTCCTCCTCTGTGTCCCCGGGCCTCCATCCTCCTCCTCTGTGTCCCCGGGCCTCCATCCTCCTCCTCTGTGTCCCTGGGCCGCCTCCTCTGTTGCTGCTTTTTGGATTTGTGTTTGTTTACATATAGAACTTCCAGGTCACAGGGGTCAGCAGTGACATCACAGCTCTGCAAGCCTGTAGCTCCACCCCCTCTACCCATAGGCAGGTAATGTCTGTATTATTACAGGTGTCCTTTGAGCAGCATGGTGGCTCGGTGTCTTCCAATTAGTTATGTTATCAAATCAATTAGTTTTTCACACTTTTATCTGTTGTAGGACTACAAACCCCAGCACACATGTACATGATAGGAGTTGTAGTCCTGGATTACATATACACTACAGTAGCCATCCTACAGGTGGGCGGGGTCTCAGTGAGGCAGGATTCTGTTACCTCAGCAATAGATTGATAGATGACATGGTGACTGCCATGAGGTGAAGTCTCCTCTCTCCTCTCCATATTACACACAGCAGCAGCACTGCCCTCACACTGTACATCTTTAGGCTATGTTCACACTACGTATATGTCCAACCGCATATTTTTCGCAGCTGGACATATACGTGTTAAACTCCGGCCGGGGATTTACGTAAGTTGCGGCCGGCTACGTACGCCCGTAGTCTACTTACGCTTCCCGAGCGCCGTATGTAGCGATCTGACAGCGGTCTTTTACTTGGAAATCTTCGGCTAGCCCCGGACACCCCACAGAACCTTTTGGATCGGCAAAACAAAGTGCAAAACTGAAGAAATCACCACTACGTACGGGACCGCATGTTACGCTACGGGCGTAAGTTACAGCATTTCCGTCCTCAAACAATGGTCTGGTTCATTTTTTACGGCGCCGCATACGATCCGGGCGTAAGTTCTTACGTAGTGTGAACTGTGCCGCCGTATATCGTATACTTTACATTGTACGCAAACTACGTAAATCTCCGGCCGCTTATTCACAGAACGCGCTACGGCTGGAAACTTACGTAGTGTGAACATAGCCTTACACTACAATAGTAACAATATAGGGGAAGATTTAGCAAAGCCTGTGCAGGGGAGCAGTTACCCATAGCAACCAATCAGATTGCTTCTTTCATTTTTAAAAAAGGCCTTGGAAAATGAAACCTAGAATCTGACTGGTTGCTATGGGCAACTGCTTCCCTGTTCCTCTGCACAAGTTTTGATAAATCACTGCATAGTTCCTTTATTTACTGTTTATAGCTCCAACCTATGCTGCAGTGCTGTACACAGATTGTAGTCTGCCATGCTGTCCTTACTGCTGCAGTTTCTTCTGGCCTCAGATATTAGTTAGATGTAAGGGGTGTGGCTAAAGAAATATATGCATAACCCCACCCACCTGATGACTCACTGTTCCCTCACTGGCAGGAACAGGAAACAGAAGGGAACAGAATTTCACAGGAAGTAAAGAAAACACAGGCAGAGTGGTCATGTGACCTCTCCCACGCAATCCCCTCTCGCCCGTGTCCATACTCAGAGAGCAGATAGGCATTAAACATAAATAAATGCGGTAAGCTCACCTCAATGAATTCGTATTGGTCACATTTCATATAGGAGGGTGCACGGTTCCGACGATAGCCAGTCGTAAATCCAAGGAATAGTAAGAAAAAGTAGGGGTTCCAGCACTCCAATGGCAATTAAAATCTGTAAACTTTATTTCATATCCAAAGATAAAACATGCTGCAAAGTAATGCGAAACGCGTCGCTGTTATCCTGCAGCATGTTTTATCTTTGGATATGAAATAAAGTTTACAGATTTTAATTGCCATTGGAGTGCTGCAACCCCTACTTTTTCTTACTATTCTAGGCATTAAACCTACACTCCCTGTGCTTCCTAAATCAACACCCTCTCCTTATGCAAGGGACTCTATGTTCAGTGATCCTCCAGCAGTAGCTTGTGAGACCGCTGGCAAACTTTCACTATGGCCTCCCTGCTGCCGGGAGATGTGAGCCACCGCACATGCTGCCGTAAGAGCTGCCGGGAGATGTGAGCCACCGCACATGCTGCCGTAAGAGCTGCCGGGAGATGTGAGCCACCGCACATGCTGCAGTAAGAGCTGCCGGGAGATGTGAGCCACCGCACATGCTGCCGTAAGAGCTGCCGGGAGATGTGAGCCACCGCACATGCTGCCGTAAGAGCTGCCGGGAGATGTGAGCCACCGCACATGCTGCAGTAAGAGCTGCCAGGAGATGTGAGCCACCGCACATGCTGCAGTAAAAGCTGCCGGGAGATGTGAGCCACCGCACATGCTGCCGTAAGAGCTGCCTGGAGATGTGAGCCACCGCACATGCTGCCGTAAGAGCTGCCGGGAGATGTGAGCCACCGCACATGCTGCCGTAAGAGCTGCCTGGAGATGTGAGCCACCGCACATGCTGCAGTAAGAGCTGCCAGGAGATGTGAGCCACCGCACATGCTGCAGTAAAAGCTGCCGGGAGATGTGAGCCACCGCACATGCTGCCGTAAGAGCTGCCTGGAGATGTGAGCCACCGCACATGCTGCCGTAAGAGCTGCCGGGAGATGTGAGCCACCGCACATGCTGCCGTAAGAGCTGCCTGGAGATGTGAGCCACCGCACATGCTGCAGTAAGAGCTGCCAGGAGACGTGAGCCACCTCACATGCAGCAGTAAGAGCTGCCGGGAGACGTGAGCCACCTCACATGCAGCAGTAAGAGCTGCCGGGAGACGTGAGCCACCGCACATGCTGCCGTAAGAGCTGCCTGGAGATGTGAGCCACCGCACATGCTGCCGTAAGAGCTGCCGGGAGATGTGAGCCACCGCACATGCTGCAGTAAGAGCTGCCAGGAGATGTGAGCCACCGCACATGCTGCCGTAAGAGCTGCCGGGAGATGTGAGCCACCGCACATGCTGCAGTAAGAGCTGCCGGGAGATGTGAGCCACCGCACATGCTGCAGTAAGAGCTGCCGGGAGATGTGAGCCACCGCACATGCAGCAGTAAGAGCTGCCGGGAGACGTGAGCCACCGCACATGCTGCCGTAAGAGCTGCCGGGAGATATGAGCCACCGCACATGCAGCAGTAAGAGCTGCCGGGAGATGTGAGCCACCGCACATGCTGCAGTAAGAGCTGCCGGGAGATGTGAGCCACCGCACATGCAGCAGTAAGAGCTGCCGGGAGATGTGAGCCACCGCACATGCAGCAGTAAGAGCTGCCGGGAGATGTGAGCCACCGCACATGCTGCAGTAAGAGCTGCCGGGAGATGTGAGCCACCGCACATGCTGCAGTAAGAGCTGCCGGGAGACGTGAGCCACCGCACATGCTGCCGTAAGACGTGAGCAACCGCACATGCTGCCATAAGAGCTGCTGACATCATCCCACTTCCAGCTCTGGCAGAATAAGGTCCTGTGACTGCACATGGGGAGAGAAGGCCACCTCCCACACACCGTTGGGCCATCACAGTGGTTGGCGAAGCCATAAGAGTCGTGCAATGCAATCCAGGAGAGAGAACTGGCGCAATCATTACTGCTGATGCCGCCGGCGGCATAGATCTTCTCTGATGCTGGCCGGGCAACAACCAAGCAATAGACCTTGTAAACGCAGGAGAAGGAGGTAGCACATTGGTCCCCTGTATTTTCTTGCCCATCTGAAGGCGTGGAAGTCTAGAGCAAGAGATCAAAGCCGAGCAGCCTTACTCCACGTCTATCCTTATTCTTGTTTTTTGCAATCTTTAAAGGTCATAGAACTGTTCTCCATTTTCACCAAAACAAAATCCTTGAGTTTCTTACGGTTTCTGATGACATTTACAATAACAATTCTGTTTCTTGTTCTCTCTAATGACACAAAAACACATGGTCACTAAGGTTCTTGTCATCTTTCTTTGTCTTCTACAGACTTCCTTTGAATCAAACACAAACGTAGAGCTGGAGCCTGGTAAAGCCATTAAGGTGGTGTCCTCAGTGATGAAATCCGAAATTAATGTCCCCTACAAGGCGATCGCCTGCACCATGTTTGGTGCTGAGGTTGAAGTTTATGGAAAGTGGACAGGGGTCTCACATTACAACCTGACGGTTAAGCAGGTCGATTTCAATAAGTAGACGATCACATGTCCCGGGATTTATACATTTCCTAATCAAAATGATTAATTAAGGATGATTCTCATGATTACGCCTCCTGCAGATTGCCTGAAAAACAATTACAATTCTCGTATTCATCTCCAATATTAAAGGACAAGTGACATGAAAAACTTTTTCCCAGTAATTGAAGCACATTACAAAGATATATAACTCTGTAATATGCTTCAATCACCTATCTGCCTCCCTTCCCTGTCTTTTCCCCCCTCCACCCCCCACCAGGAAGTGTCCTGACTCACACAGACCTGATTACTGTTGTCACCGTCACCAGGCAGCTCCTTCTTGTGAGGATGAGTCATCAGCAGGAGGGCTGCTCTAGCTCCTGTTACACCAGCCTCCCCCTCCCCCTCCTTGTCAGGTGACTCTGCTTGCTCAGCTTATCTTCTCTAGTGACATGACTCCGTCACTGAGTCCACGGCAGCAGGAGAGAGGGTATGAGGGGAGGGGGAGAGAGGGTATGAGGGGAGGGGGGAGAGAGGGTATGAGGGGAGGGGGGAGCTGCCTATGTGCCGGAGTCAGTCTGAGGGAAGATAAGCAAGTGAGATGTGACAAGTGATGGCTTGCAGTTGTTCAGCCAATGGGAGCTAAACAAGCCTGTCACCTGACAAGGCAGGGAAGGGGGGAGGCTAGTGTAACAGGAGAAGGAGCTGAGAGAAGAGCTTGGTGACGGTGACGACAGTAATCAGGTCTGTGTGAGTTTCTTACACTTCCTGGTGGGGGGTGGAGGGGGGAAAAGACAGGGAAGGGAGGCAGATAGGTGATTGAAGCATATTACAGAGTTATATAACTTTGTAAAATGCTTCAATTACTGGGAAAAAGTTTTTCATGGCACTTGTCCTTTAACCCCTTCACGTCAGTAACATGTATATATATGTTCCTATTGCACATACCCCGTGCAGTAGGAATGTATATTAATGTACATTAACCCTTTAGTGACCGCCGATACGGCGGTCACTAATGGGCCGGTGCCGCTGCTGTTTTTCATCTCCCCCCACCGTGAATCCACGGTGGGGTGAAATGAAATAAGTAAAATCAGACCCCAGATCAGCCCCCCTAGTGCCCCAGTGACTAACCCCCCCTCCCCGCGGCGGCCATTAGATCCAAGATGGCCGCCGCCATTACTGTGAACAGACTAATGTCTGTTCCCAATGAACTAACAAAAAATTAATGAAAGCCCCATGCTCTCCACCACCGGAGGTAGCGGAGAGCATGGGGCAGTGATCGGGGACCCCCCTGTCCCGGTACAAGCGATCATCGGTATATACTATATACTGCTGATCGCTTGTGCCATGTGCCGCCGGCACTTTTTATCCCGTCACCATAAATGATTGGTGACAGGGGATAAAAAGTGAAGTGTCCTGTCCCCCAAGGCGCCCCCCCCCCCCAGTCACCCCCCCGTCCCCCAGTCACCATATACTGGGACACCCCCCGTCCCCATATACTCACCTGATCCTGGAGCTCCTTCCTCCTCGGCGTCCTGGCTGGTTATGAAGTGCGCATGCGCTCCACAACCAGCCAACTCTGAAAATTTCAAGTGACAGAGACCAATCTGGTCTCTGTCACTGAACTATGATTACTGTGATAGAAAATATCACAGTAGTCATAGTAATACAGTGAAAATGAATGTGTAAAGTACAAAAAGTGACAAACATACAAAAAAATAAAACACACACTTTTTATTATAGTAGTAATAATTGCAGTTTACTCCCAAATTACCCCTAACCCCCCAGATTACCCGTAACCACAGCAGGTTGCCCGTAACCACCCCAGGTTGTCGGTAATCACAACAGATTGCACGTATCCCCCAGATTACACGTAACCACCGCACGTTGCCCGTAACCACCGCGCGTTGCCCGTAACCACCGCGCGTTGCCCGTAACCACCGCATGTTGCCCGTAACCACCGCACGTTGCCTCTAACCACCGCACGTTGCCAGTGACCCCCTCCAGATTGCCTGTAACCAAATTACATGTACCCACCCCAGATTACCTATAAGCACTTCAGTTTATCAATAACAATCCTAGATTGTCTGTAACCCCCCCCAGGTTGCCCATAACCACTGCAGGTTGCGCATAACCACCCCAGGTTGCCAGTAATCATGCCAGATTACATGTAACCCCCCAGATTGCACGCAACCACCGCAGGTTGCCTCTCTGACCACCGCACCTTGCCTCTGACCACCGCACCTAGCCTCTGACCACCGCACCTTGCCTCTAACCACCGCACCTCGCCTCTGACCACCGCACCTTGTCACTTACAACCGCACCTTGCCTCTAACCATCCCAAATTGCCAATGACCCCCTCCAGATTGCCCGTAACCACGCCAGATTGTCTGTAACCACCCCAGATTGTCTGTTACCACTCCAGATTGTCTGTAACCACTCCAGATTGTCTGTAACCACTCCAGATTGTCCGTAACCACCCCACGTTGCCCGTAACCACCCCATGGTTCCCGTAACCACAGCAGGTTGCCTGTAACCACCCTAGATTGTCTGTAACCACAGCAGGTTGTCCGTATCCACCCCACGTTGCCCGTAACCACCCCAGGTTGCCTGCAACTAACCCAAGTTTCTTGTAACCACCCCAGGTTGCCTCTAACCACCCCAGGTTGCCTCTAACCACCCCAGGTTGCCTGTAACTACCCCAGGTTGCCGTAACCACAGCAGGTTGCCCATGACTACCCCATGTTGGCCGTAACCACCTCCAGATTACCCGTAACCACCCCAGACTGTCCATAACCGCCTCACATTACCTGTAATCTTATTTTTTTAATTTTATTTTAGTAACTGCGCTATTCTAATAACTATTACTAGCTGCGGTTTTGCTCCAGCAAATTGCCACTCCTTCCCTTCTGAGCCCTGCTGTGCGCCCATACAGTGGTTTATACCCACATATGTGGTACCGTTGTACTCAGGAGAACCTGCGTTACAGATTTTGCGGTACATTTCTTTCTCCTGTTCCTTGTGAAATTTTGAAATTTCAAACTAAACCAACATACTATTGTAAAAAATCGAGTTTTTCATTATTACTGGCCAATTTTGAATACTTTCCTCTAATACCTGTGGGGTCAAAATGCTCATCCTATCCAAGATGAATTCTTTGAGGGGTGCACTTTCCAAAATGGGGTGACTTTTGGTGGGGGGGTTCTATTCTGTAGACACTACAGGGGCTCTGCAAATGCACCCGGCGCTCAGAAACATCTTCAGAAAAATCTGCACGGAAAATGCTAATTGGCGCTCCTTCCCTTCTGAGCCCTGCTGTGTGCCCATACAGTGGTTTATGCCCACATATGAGGTACCGTTCTACTCAGGAGAACCTGCGTTAAAAATATTGGGGTGAGTTTTCTCCCCTGTTCCTCGTGAAATTGAGAAATTTCAAACTAAAGGAACATATTATTGGAAAAATTCGAGTTTTTTATTTTTACTGTTTAATTTTGAATACTTTCCTCTAATGCATGTGGGGTCAAAATGCTCTCCACACCCCAAAATGAATTCCTTGAGGGGTGCACTTTCCAAAATGGGGTGACTTATGGCGAGATTTTACTCCGCTGGCACTACAGGGGCACTGCAAACGCACCTGGCGCTCATAAACTTCTTCAGCAAAATCTGCATTGAAAAAGCTACTTGGCGCTCCCTTCCTTCTGAGCCCTACAGTGGTTAACGCCCACATATGGGGTACCGTAGTACTCAAGAGAACCTGCGTTACAAATTTTGGGGTGCTCTTTCTCTCATGTTCCTTTTGAAAATGAGAAACTTTAATCTAAACGTATATATTATTGGAAAATTTAAATTTTAAAATTTTTTA
Organism: Dendropsophus ebraccatus; assembly: GCF_027789765.1. Classification (NCBI taxonomy): domain Eukaryota; kingdom Metazoa; phylum Chordata; class Amphibia; order Anura; family Hylidae; genus Dendropsophus; species Dendropsophus ebraccatus. The sequence goes on along the minus strand of NC_091460.1, from coordinate 5,601,629 downwards.
AATACTTTCCTCCAGCCCCTGTAGGGTTAAAATGCTCATTATACCCCTAGATTAATTCTTTAAGGTGTGTAGTTTCCAAAATGGGGTCACTTATGGGGGTTTATAGTATACAAACCTCCTAAATCAACTTAAAAAAAGAAACTTTCACAAAAATGTGGTAATTTTCTGATAAATTTCTAAGCCCCGTAACACCCTAAAAAAGTAAAATATGTTTATGAAATGAAGCCAGAATAAAGAGGACATATCGGTAATGTGACTTGGTAACTAATTTATGTGATGCGACTTTCTTTTTTTAGAAGCAGAGAATTTCAAAGTTCATAAAATGCAAATGTTTTTTAATTTTTTATGATATTTTGATGTTTTTTCACAAAAAACACACAAAGTAGTGACCAAATTTTGCCACTTATTTAAAGTGCCATATGTGACGAAAAAACAATCTCAGAATTGCTAGTATACGTTAAAGCATCACTGAGCTATAAGCGCATAAAGTGAGACAGGTCAGATTTTGAAAAATGAGCCTGGTCATTAAGGCCCAAATAGGCTTGGTCTTGAAGGGGTTAAAGGGGTTATCCAGTGTTGAAAAAACATAGCTACCTTCTTCCAGATGTTTAGTGCTCACTTTTAAGCCCCTTGGGTTTTATGCGTATCACCTCAACCAAGAGGTCCCAGTAGACATTCTGTAGAACCCAGTTCTGGAAGGTATGCTGTAGATATTCAAGGTCTACAGAAAGGCTGACAGGGACAAGGCAGATGGGATGCTCCCTAGAAGGGGCCCGTGAGAGCAATGCAAATGAAGTAGAAAGAGTATTGGAGTCCCACAGTACTGCCCATAGGGACTATGCAATCTCAAAGTTAAGTGCACACCCATCTGATGGAGGGGATTTATTCCCGAAACGTGTTACGTGCTGCTTTTAAATAAGTTTGTAGACTCTGTGGGCAGCACTGACACTCTGAGACTCCAATACTTTTTCTATTTCATTTGCAATTCTCTATGATAACAGAATCACAGGAAGGAGACAAAGAGAGATTTGGTGCAAGGTGGACAGTGATCCGATCCCATGAATCCAAAGGGCTAAAACAGAAAAATAATGAAAACTGATCCCCAAGTCATAGACCTTTGAGGAGAGATAAAAGCTAATCTAGGATTTCTATATAAAGCCCAATGTCCTATAGAACCAGGTGGACGGTTATCGGTAGACACTGGAGGACTGGAGATTGTAGGAAATGCAAAGATCTCTTAAGACATCAGTAAATTTCACAATAAAATGATAAGTCTTCTCCTGTAACCTCATCCATGTATCTCCCCGGATGTGATTCCTGCCCAGAACAGCTGAGATGCATTTGCTGCTTTGCTCTACTAATCAATTTACAATAAACTTCAGATTTCATTGCACATTACGTCCTTGTGTTATATGTGATACTGTATGTGGCGGCTTTTGGTTAAATCTTCTATATGTATGGTGTATGATGGATGATCGCTGGTTATCCCAGTTAACAATAGGTACAGACGGTAAAAAACAAGCCGAGAGAAGACTGTGCCCAGCATATGGGCCGGGAACAATTTCAGGTCAATAGGCTTACGACAACGAGGCAGCATGTGCAATCTATGGTCCATGGGCAGCCAAAGTTCCCCCTGATTTGTCCATCCGGCCCTAGAAAATTTTCTTATAAATGAACCTTTTGTAGAACTATTCTGAGAGAGACTCCATAATACACCAACCCGAGTGTCTGTGTTCCTCTCTCCCCAGCTGGCTCCATCACTAAGGGGGAAGTCATGGTAACTCTAATTTGATTCTCACAGGCAACTGAGTCTAGGCTTTCTGGTCAAGAATTCTACCTAAAATTTCTGCAGCGTTAACCATAAACAAGATCAATTAACAGACATTGTGACTAATATCTGAACTGAAGTCATCAACACCTGCACCTAAGGGTCCTATTACACAAAGCGATTACTCATTTTTTTGCCGAACGATTACCAATAATTTTATGGTCAGCTTTAAAGATGCGTTCAACAATACATGAGAGATTTTTCCATCATTGCCTGCATACACACAGAAAGATTATCATTGAAATTTAAACAATATAACAATTTTTTCGCACTATAATTGTCCCATGTAATAAGGTCCTTAGACCCAAGCAGGTATGAGGGCGGTGGAAGAAGATGAGATCTACAAATCTAGAAAACTAATCACAATTATGTCACAACATAATACCACATTTTTATTAGACTAAAAGTTTAAAAACGCCACAAACATGTAGGATTGACATAAACACAGGTATGGGCTGACGTCTGATGTCCCTTCAGGACCAACCGGATCAGATACCGACAAATTACTTTGCCACTAGTGCAGAAAAAGAATCATATAAAATACAACTCTACAACTCAAGACCATACCCGATGCGTTTCTCTGTGAATTTTAAAAACGGTTCATCAGGGGGATTAGTGGTCACTTATTGCATCAAGATTTATCAGTCATCAATGTATAAATCCATGGCCGGCGTCAGCACCCGGCTGACTAGGGCAAATGCCGGGGCCCACAGCTCCTCTAGGAGCCCACTCCCGTCTGTTACTACATTTTTTTTTTTGTTAGTAAAAAAAAAAAAAGTGTAGTAACAGAGGGGACTGGGCCCCTAGAGGCCGCATGTGACAGTTAGGGGCCCGCCGATACATACTGGGGTCCCCGGGCACACGTCTTCCTGCAAGTCTTCCCTACAGCCGAGTAGGTAGAAAAGGACCTTTGAGTATGAAGGACCTGTGGTGATGTCATGGGTCATGTGATCGGACACCTGACCTGATAGAGGGCAGAAGGTAGGCTCTGTAAACTAATAGTCAACTGTATGTGCTGGCGTTTCTAGTTGTTTTGTTTTGTGTATACAGGTCCTGCTGTAATATATATATATACAGCAGGACCTCCTATCTACTTTCTATCTATCTATCTATCTACTATCTATCTATCCACAGAGCAGGAGCTGTATACAGGAGTGGTGCTGCTGGTTCTGTATACAGCTCCTGCTCTCTGTATATATAATATATATATATATATATATATATATATATATATATATATATATATATATATATATATATCTATATCTATCATGCAGCATGATATATATATATATATACACATATATACATACAGAGAGCAGTAGCTGTATACAGAACTAGCAGCACCAGAATGTAAGATATATATATATCTATCTTACATGCTGCTGCTAGTTCTGTATACAGCTACTGCTCTGTATATAAATAAATAAATGATTCCCGCTGTGTGCCCACTCTGTGCAGCGGGTGGATACAGCGGGAGTACCGCCTGGAAAACTGGGATACAGCCTATGGCTATGGTTGTATCCCAGTTTTCCAGGCGGTCCTCCCACTGTATCCACCCTCTCCACGAAGGTGGAAGACATCGATGGCGAGAGTTCGGGTTCGTACGGACCCATCCCATATTATATATATATATATATATATATATATATATATATATATATATATACAGAGCAGGAGCTGTATACAGAACTAGCAGCTCCACCATGTTTTATATATATATATATATATATATAACATGCTGGAGCTGCTAGTTCTGTATACAGCTCCTGCTCTGTGTGTATATATATATATATATATATATTATATATATATATATATATATATATATATATATATATATATATATATATATTTTATATATATATGATATATATATATCCTTTCACTGTGTCTGACTCCTCCAGAGTCCTGACTACTGCAGAGATCAGGAGATACAGGAGGAGAAAGATATGCAGCAGCCGCATGTTTCTTCTGCTGCAAATCTTTCCTCGCCTGTATCGCCATGATTTGCTCCTCAAAGGGGCCCGCCGAGGCTCTGTCGCCCAAGGGCCCACAAAAAGCTGGAGCCGGCCCTGTATAAATCCACCACAATTATGAGATGTCGCTGTGTGGAAACTAACTAAAGGTTTATGCACACTGAGCAATTCTTGAGGAATTGAAGCAGAAAGTTTTCAGGCAGAATTCAAGCAGAATTTAAGCCCCCCATTGACTTCTATAGGATTCCTCTAGCAGATCTACAGCAGAAAATTTTGCTTGGAAATTCTGCAGTGTGAACAACAGAGCAGAAAACCCATTGAACACAATGGGACTTTGCTCTGTACATATTTTACGGGAGGAATTTCAAGCTGAAATTCCTCTTCAATTCCTCACCTTTTCCTCAGTGTGCACTTAGCGAAATTATAAGTCAGCACAATTCCAAATCCAATACACATACACACTTGGAGGAAATTTTGCAAGGGCTTTGTGTCTATTTTTAGGTGAATAATTGTTTTTTTCACCCATTTTTGGTCTAAGTTCTATTTATGAACCAGTATTTGACAGGTGAATTGTCAGGAACCGGACAGCTGGACAAGACAACACAGTGAGCCCTAAGCTCAGCCCCGCCCACTGTCCTCTACCTATTTGCCACAATCCGCCCTAAGATGGCGGCGAGCAACTGGGCGGCAGTCCCTGCACTGGCTAGGTGGGACACAAGGACAAGACAGACAGACAAAACACAATAAAGAATGGTAGACAGTCCGGGTCACAACAATCGGGCAGCAAAAGTACAAAATCACAATCCAAAGGCGAGGTCAATATACAGGCAGTATGGTCAGGGGCAGGCAGCTAGCAGGAATGGTCAGAAATACAAAGCAGAGTCAGAATAAACAGAGCAAGAATAGCAAACACAGAACCAGGCAGAGACAAGCTCAATATCCGGCCAAGATATCCCAGACTGAGGAGGTTATATAGGAGACCAGGGTTCTGATCCAGAACATAATTGGACCATCCCCCTGATCTCCAAGCACAGACAGCTGAGAACAAAACAGATCCACTGGCAGGAAGACCTGTCAGTCACAGCAGAACCAAAACACAGATTAACCCTGACATGGCCAGAGAACTCAGCAGGTAAAGTCGGGTGTGTCTCTCAAGGTGAGCAAATAACCAGTGTTCACACACTACAAAACAAAACACAGAAACAGAATGCAAGAAAATCAGCACCTTCTCGGCCGCACAGCATGAGCAGAGGGACGCATGACGCTCCACAAAGATACCATCCTGACAGTACCCCCCCTTTTATGAGGGGCCTCAGGACCCTCACCAGACGAACCAGACCTGGGAGGAAACGGACCTCTTACAATACATGTCTCAACATAGCTAGAGATCTCATCGTCCGTCTCCCATTCATCAGAATCAGACTCCAAGTGATGGACAACTGGTCTCCTGACAGATCTCCCATAACCGCTCAAATCGGTACCAGACACAGAGCCAATTTCAGCATTACATGAAGACACAGATATGGCACAATCACCAGGATATACAGAGCCAATTTCCACCTTACACAAATCAGCAGACTTGGTATCCTCGGCGGGACACACACTAACTACACCCACCTGGGCGCCCAGATGACCCTCCTGGTAGTCACCTGGACGCTGATGATCTGGCCTCGAGGGACGCTTGGCACAAAAGCTGATGTAGTGTCCACTTTCGCCACAATAAAAACAGAGTCCATTCCTTCTTCTGTGTTCTTTGCGGGCCAGGGATCTATTAATTTTGCTCAGTTCCGGAGGTTCCTCCAGGGTGACCAGAGGACAAGTTATAGAAGGCAAAGGTTTAGAGGGGACAGAGGAAGGAACATCAATGACACAGGGGTGGTCATGGCATGGTCTATTTTCATTATGATCCCTTAGCGTGCGATTAATAAAAATCGCCAGGGAAATGGCCTCTTCAAAGGAGCTAGGGGTGGGGTGACTAACCCAAGCTTCTTTAAATGTCAGATATGTGTTCAGGTCCCCTGCACACTTGTCAGGCTCCTTGAGCGTGACCACTGGGGTGGCAGGAGTGGTAGCTGGTAGCTGCTGGGCCAATAGCCGGACCTGTTTGGCCAGCTCAGAAACAAGGGTAGCAAGATCTTCCACAGTAGCCATGGCACCAGAGGGGGGCGGTATATATATGTGGCCGGATATTCTGTCAGGAACCGGACAGCAGGACAAGACAAGACAGTGAGCCCTAAGCTCAGCCCCGCCCACTGTCCTCTACCTATTTGCCACAATCCGCCCTAAGATGGCGGCGAGCAACTGGGCGGCAGTCCCTGCACTGGCTAGGTGGGACACAAGGACAAGACAGACAGACAAAACACAATAAAGAATGGTAGACAGTCCGGGTCACAACAATCGGGCAGCAAAAGTACAAAATCACAATCCAAAGGCAAGGTCAAAAAACAGGCAATATGGTCAGGGCAGGCGGCAAGCAGGAATGGTCAGAAATACAAAGCAGAGTCAGAATAAACAGAGCAAGAATAGCAAACACAGAACCAGGCAGAGACAAGCTCAATATCCGGCAAAGATATCCCAGACTGAGGAGGTTATATAGGAGACCAGGGTTCTGATCCAGAACATAATTGGACCATCCCCCTGATCTCCAAGCACAGACAGCTGAGAACAAAACAGATCCACTGGCAGGAAGACCTGTCAGTCACAGCAGAACCAAAACACAGATTAACCCTGACATGGCCAGACAGAACTCAGCAGGTAAAGTCGGGTGTGTCTCTCAAGATGAGCAAATAACCAGTGTTCACACACTACAAAACAAAACACAGAAACAGAATGCAAGAATATCAGCACTTTCTCGGCCGCACAGCATGAGCAGAGGGACGCATGACGCTCCACAAAGATACCATCCTGACATGAATGTTTTTTAGATGCAACTTTTTTTAATCTGTCTGTTTTGAGTATTCACCCAAAATTTTGCATAATCCAGGATATGCGCCAAATGTATTATTTGAGACTTTTTATAAAGTCACACAAATTGGTGCAGGCCTACGTCAAGCTGCTTTTTGCTGATACTTATTCAACCCCCCTTCTTAATTTGGTAATTTATTATTATTCCCCCCACTTAGAGGACACCCTAGTTTCAGCCCAGGGTCGTCCCTCTTGGGGTGGTCGCGCTGCTTATAGATAGGCCCCCAAAATTCCCTGTTCACCGCCCCCTACCTTTTCTTCGCCCACAAACTGAGATTTTTAAAGAAAGAAAGATATACTTTGCTGTGGGACATTGAGCTACAGCGCATCTGCTAGCAGGGGTGTAGCTAGGATTCAAGGGGGCTCCATAGCAAGAAACTGTAAGGGGCCCCCCACACAGAGGTACCATACACCATTTATATAGATACACCACTGACACACAAAGATATACCATTAACATATACACAGATAAACCAATGGGCTGCTGCCACTGGCATACCATGGAGGCAGATCACGCTTTCCCGGCCCTCATTATTTCAGGGGCCCCATAACAGTTGCATGGTCTGCCTTCATGGTAGCTGAGCCACTGTGCACTAGAGCTACTGTATTCTGGTAACGAACCAAGCGTTGCTTATACCATCTGAGTGGACAATCACAGAGGTAACTGTTTCCACCCAAGGACACCACAATCTGATAATCATTAACACAATATTAAGTGATAAATCTTGATACAATATGTGACCACTAATCCCCCTGATGAACCATGTTTAAAATCAAAGGGGAAACATGTCGGGTACGGTCTTGAGCTGTATTTTTTATGATACTTTTCCTGCCTTAAGAACCATTTGTTTTGGACTCACCTATGGATATTTAGCTAGAAATAAAGGTAAAGTCTAACAACACCAATAGGTCCCTTTCGTAGCCGAGTTCTGACTGCAATCCTACAATCCCAGGAGGTGGATATTGATACAGGTAAATGGAGAGTCCAATGGCATCCAAGCAATAAAATCTTCAAGCTTTTATTGAGCGGTCAAGCTAATATACGATGTCAAGCATACTCGGCTCACTAGGACCTATTGTCAAATAAACATTAACATAGATGATCAAAAATCCCACCACCAATCACAAAACAGTAGGTGCGGCCAAAGGCAATAGACACAGGGTTACTGTAACACATAAAACATGGAAACATATAACAACATAACAAATAACACACATTACACAGTGCGTCAGGGCATCTTCAGCCCCTAGTGAGGAGCATACTAAATATATCACTGACACTGTAGCCCAATAGAAGAAAGAATACATACCCTGTATATACACACATAATATGTATCAAGACTGTATATAGGAAGCCATGCGATCCGTCCTTATATTGCTGTAAGGAATACATATGAAGCCATGATATCATCAGTCTTACTCTCTACAGGCTTTCTATGGTAAGTAACTGATCGGTCCTGATGTCAAGCCGGAGACCCCGCAAGTGGCGAGACTACCGGAAGTGACGTTGTGCTCCGAGAGCAGCAGGGCAGGCCGGTAGAGTTGCCATGGAGACCGGAATGAGCGTCTTCCCGAAAAGCAAGAGAGCTGTCAGTGAGTGCTGTGGATGTCAGAGATAGGACACCGTCAGGCAGCAGGATGTCCCAAATAGATAGAGCCCGCAGAGCCTCATTTAAGAGTCTCAAAACGCAGGACAAGCCAGATATCCCTCCGGGAAGGGCCCGGCCAGGGGGCCGCTCCTGTAGGGAAACCACCATATGAGGTGGCCCTATAAGGCCAGGTATCCATTCACATACAGCTGTTTCTGAGTGTTTCCCCTCATCAGTGTGGAGCAGGATTCTGGCTAGGTGGTAACAATGCCTAGTGGAGTTAAAAGAGAAACAGATCACTGATCTCAGGGAGACCAACCAAAGATAACACAGTCGGCTGCTGGCTAAAGCGCTCAATACAGTGAGATCCTAGGAGCATTGCTTCCTACAGGAGCCACCCCCCGGCTGGGCCCTTCCCGGAGGAATATCTGGCTAGTTCTGTGTTTTAAGACTCTTAAATGAGGCTACGCAGGCTCTTTTTTGCATGTTTATATATTCCAGGGAGCAATGCACCTAGGATTTCACTGTATTGAGCGCTTTAGCCGGCAGTGTTATCTTTGGCTGGTCTCCCTGAGATCAGTGATCTGTTTCCCGAACAGATAGAAACAGTGAGAAGTAGGAGTAGTAACAGGTTGCTGGGGACCCGTACAGCTCCACCACTGGAACATAGCTACGTTAGTGGATGATGTACAGTTAAAGTCCATGAAGCCTCTCTGTAGTACAGATAAGAGCAGCATTCAGTGGGCCGGCTATGTGCAGCAATGGTGTAAGCTAAAAGAAGACACATTGGGGTAATAAGGCAATCAATATAACACCAGGGGATAATAATCCAGGAGGGTGCCCATACATACCCAGATGGGGGAGCCACCAACCACTATAGGACAATCTCCCCACATGAGAGGACAGTTACCTATGGGGGGACAGGCAACTGACTCCATTTTGATCACCACATGATTGGTGCCATAGACCCCCTGTGACCAGACATACAGCGAGTAGAGGTGTAGGGGGGTTGGGGGTACTGGTAGATCCCATCACCCCCCTCCCAATCATACATCAATACACCCACTTGAATGTTGCACAAAGTGTTTAGTAAAGGGAATAGTGTCTCACACATTAAACATGGCTATGGACATGAAGAAATATAAGTGACAGGTCCCTCGCCATAGAGGTGGATGGAAAAGAAGATCAGAGGTTCATCATCACCCTGAGACTCATCTCGTTTAATGTGACACGTCCACCAACGTCCTGATCTGTAGGAGTAAGGATAAGGTAAGGGTGGATCCAGAACTATAAAATACAGGATACCACTGAGTTTTATTTTTTTTACTGAAAATTATGTCAGGGTTAATGAAGGAGTCTAACATATCTCTGGGTTGCATTGGGTTCATTCTCAGCCTCCTGCAGTACATCCTGGAACACAACTAATTTATTTATTTATGAGTTATGGGGGAGGACTACAGGCAGTGCCAGAGGACTGCTATGGGGTCCAATGTGGTCCCAACATATGCTAACATCAACATGCTGATCCTCAGGGATGAATTTTTGTACCCCCTCAAACCACTGGAGGGTTGTAGAAAAATGGCATCAATATAATATGTTTATTTATTTTATGTGTTTTATTTATAAAATAGGAAAGGGGGGTGATTTACACTTTTATTAAGGGAGGGGCTATGGTGTGTTTTTTTTTTGTTTTTTTTTTAGAACTTTTAAAAAATTTTTTTTACACTTTTTATATCCCCTTAGGAGAATTTAACATTTTTACATTACATTACATACACTGATCATTGCTATGCCATATGCCATAGCATAGCATTGATCAGTGTAATCTACGATCATTGCATAGAGCCTGCCTGTGCAGACTCTATACAGTGATCGCCAATGTGACTGCCGGGAGGAAGGTAAGAGACATCAAGCAGTCAGATAGAATGATGGGAACCTCAGCAGTCACACTGAGGTGGTCCGATCAGCCAGTGACAGGAGCGCAGCGGCCCGTCATTAACAGTGAGGACCTGGCTGCATATAGCAGCCGGTCCCCTACGTGCTTTGAAGTCAACTCAGCTCCTGAGCTCACTTCATAGCACTGCCGGACTCCATGACGTACAGGTACGGCATGGATCCTTAAGGGGTTAAACCCACAGACCGCAACAATCTCCTATTAACAGTTTCCATCCTTGGAACATGATTGAATTCCTATTTCCTACCAAAAAGTCAACTTGTTAGTGTCAGGTATGGCAAAAGGCAGTCAGACAGAACACAGACAGTGAGCCCTGGCTGAACCCACCCACTGTCCCTGCCTACTTGCTACAGACAGCCCTAGGCGGCTGCGGACAAGCACGATGGCAGTCCCTACACCAATAAAGTGTAACACAAAACAGTGACAGACAAAACAAACACAATGGACCAGAGTAGACATTCCGGGTCAGTAAGGTTGGCTGGCAAAAGTGCAAATTCAAGACCCAAAAGAGTAGTCAGGGTAAGGCGGTAAGGTCAGAGTAGGCTGCAAAACAGAGAAGTCAGGAAACAAAGCCAAAGGTCAGAAATACACAGAAAATAGCAGAGATAAAAGCTGTGGTAGAGTGTAACTCAATAGCCAGCATCAAACTGCTGGAGTGTCAGGCTTTTATAATAGACCAGGAGCCCAGTCCATAACCTCATTGGACCGCCAACTGAATCCACCTGTGCAAGTAAACCCTGGCTGGCAGAGGGATCTGTCAGTCAAGAGTACACAATACTGGGCAGCTGAAGGAATCCTGAGTAGCAAAGAAACTAGCAGCAGAGTAACTCCTTCACTGCCAGAACTCTGACAGACAAAACAGGTGGGGCTGAACAAACAAGATAGATCCCTGTTCAGACCAGGTTCAGGAATCAGCGGCTTCTCTGCTGCATAGCCTGAACTGACGAGCGAAAAGGCAGAATCCTGACACAACTACTAAGGGTTAGAAGATTAGTCAGTGATCCTGGGCAAGCTGACATCAGGGTGAACGCGATGTGCAACAAGTTCACCCAAAGGGGTTACTCCAAAGCACCTAGCTGAAAAACATTGTGACACCATCAACCACACAGACAGACAGACAGATGACTTTTTTGAGGAAAGACCCAAGTAACAACCATAGGATTCCGTATGTGTCCATCTACAATCTCCAGCGCACACGTATTGCAGCCATACTTAGGAAGCACTGGAGGTGCCTGGGCACCAGTTGTCCGGTACCTAGGGCAGCCGTCTCCTGCCTCCCATTCAGACTTGCCAGTACATCTGGTGTCTTTTTGAGGGGTGTAGGGAGGGAGGTATGGGGGTATTGGTCAGGTCTGGTGTGGCCATGTTGTTTAGATCTGGTGTGGCTGTGACGCCTGGAGCTGTTACCTACCAATCTACCAATCCTGTGGTGAGAATTCCCTCAAACAATATGCAGACGGCTCTAATCATTGGTTCAATGTGGAAATTTGTTTGTTTGTTTGTTAAAAACCATGAAAAACATGATTCAGACAATGTAGAGAAATGCATGTGGCCGAAATCACTCTCCCCCGCGCTCCCCAAGATGGGGCGTCTTCAGGTTTAGTGCCCAGGGCAGAAGCTGTTAATACGGCCCTGGAGGTTACTTAAAGAGGGATGTCCAGAAATACATGAATTTCACGATCCCCCCCACCCACGGCTTAATAAATGGGACGTAGCTTCAGGGACATACTGGTCAAGACTGAAATAACCCACAAATAACCCACCCTACCCAGACTTTCTTCCGTTCCTCAAAACCCTATGATTTCACCCGGTTTAAACTGCGCTGCTGACTGCAATAATCTCATCATGGGGGACACATTTCCTTACCCCCACACGGACCAACATTACATGATACTTCCAGCTATGTCATCTTCCTCATTAAGGGTACAATAAAGTTGAGAAGAGGCAGCACTCCAGTATTCAGTGAAAAAAGAAAGATGATTTATTCACCCATCGATGTGCAACGTTTCGATCTCCCAATGAGATCTTTTTCAAGCGACAAACAAGAGTGGAACATCGGCTAGTATATAACATCAAAGGTCCACCCCTAGTGCCTCCCCCAATTAATTACATCATAAACATTATCATACATAAACAAAATCAGAATCAGTGCATCAGTGTACATAATACATAATTCATACGCATCTAGCAGCAATAGTGTATAGGGGCTGTGGTAATAATCCATGATCGGCATACAGTAACCTTACATAGTCCATATATAACTAGTAATCAAAGAGTCCATGATCCATAGGGTTAATGAAGGGGGTCGTCACTCACCAAGCAAACTTATCAAACAGCTGTTCCATCCCGCGCTCCGTGTATCTGCTTCTGTTTGTGAACACCGCTACTGAGCATGCGTGATGGAACGCATATCCTCTGGGACAGCCGAGAAACAAGTCATCACATTGGGTCATCAGCGGAAATTCGCGCATTCGCAACCACCTTCCAGCCACAGAAACGACCGCAGCACATTCACATAAGGGCAAAACATCACAGCCAGAGTGCTACAGCACGCCCAACATTTATCCCAGCACCAGCACGGTGGCATGCGCGAATTTCCGCTGATGACCCAATGTGATGACTTGTTTCTCGGCTGTCCCAGAGGATATGCGTTCCATCACGCATGCTCAGTAGCGGTGTTTACAAACAGAAGCAGATACACGGAGCGCGGGATGGAACAGCTGCTTGATAAGTTTGTTTGGTGAGTGACGGCCCCCTTCATTAACCCTATGGATCATGGACTCTTTGATTACTAGTTATATATGGACTATGTAAGGTTACTGTATGCCGATCATGGACTATTACCACAGCCCCTATACACTATTGCTGCTAGATGCGTATGAATTATGTATTATGTACACTGATGCACTGATTCTGATTTTGTTTATGTATGATAATGTTTATGATGTAATTAATTGGGGGAGGCAGTAGGGGTGGACCTTTGATGTTATATACTAGCCGATGTTCCACTCTTGTTTGTCTCGCTGTGAGTCCGGCAGGTCCTGGCAGTTCCCACACACTATATACTCTAAACGACCGCAGCGAGTATGTAATTCTACCGCTCTTAACCCCTTCTGCTCCCACCCGGCTCCCCCGCTGTAAGCATAAATTACCTGTCCTCGCTGCACGGGTCTGGCGTCCTGCTCTCCCGTCCGGCCAATCAGTGTGTTGCCCAGCCGCAGCCACTGATTGGCCAGACGGGAGAGCAGGACGCTTAACCCGTGCAGCGAGGAGAGGTAAAGTATGCTTACAGCAGGGGAGCCGGGCGGGAGCAGAAGGGGTTAAGGGCGGTAGAATTACATACTCGCTGCGGTCGTTCAGACCGCAGCGAGTATAGAGTGTGTGGGAACTGCCAGGACCTGCCGGACTCGTAGTGAGAATCTCGCTGCGAGTCCGTTCGTGTGAATATACCCTTAATTAACACACATTACAAAGTTATATAACTATGTTATGTGTGTCAATAACCTGTTTGGCCCCCACTGGTGACGGGCACAAATGGGGAACAATGTGACGTGAAAGTGAAAAATTTCATTTTTTTTACTTTCACGGCACAAATCATTTAGGGGTCCATATCCTCACTGCACCCCTTGTTAGATTCCTTGAGGGGTGTAGTTTCCAGAATGGGGTCACTTGTGGGGGTTTACAGTGTTTTGGCAGCACAAGGGCTCTGTAAATGCGACATGGCGTTCATCATCTATTCTAACCAAATCCAGCCTCCAAAATCCAAATGGCGCTCCTTCCCTTTGGAGGCTTGCCCTGCGCCCACATGGCGCTTTATGTCCACATGTCGGGTATTTACAGACTCAGGGGAAATTACACATATTATGTGTTTTTTTCTCTTTTATCCCCTTGTGAAAATGAAAAATTCAAGGCTAGACCAACATTATAGTGTAAAAAATGTAATATTTCATTTTCACGCCACATTGTTCCACATATGTGCCCGTCACCAGTGGGGTCCATATGCTCACTACACCCCTTGTTACACTTGTATCACTTGTGGGGGGTTTCAACTGTCTTGGCAACACAGAGGCCTTATAAATGCAACAAGGCCCTCAAAATCCATTGCAGCCAAATCCAGCCTCCAAAAGCCAAATGGCGCTCCTTCCCTTTGGAGGCTTGCCCTGCACCCACATGGCGCTTTATGTGTACATGTGGGGTATTTACGGACTCAGGGGAAATTACACATATTATGTGATTTTGTGAAAATGAAAAATTCAAGGCTAGACCAACATGAGGCTAGGTTCACACTCTGTATCTGTGCGGCTGTATTGCGGGCGGTAAATCATCGGCCGGATTTTTCCGGTTCATGCGTACACTGGAAAGTATAGGATATACGGCTGCACAGTGCACACTATGTATGAATCTATGGCCTGATTGTAAACAGATTGACAGGCGGTCCGTACGGAGTACTTCAAAAATAGCCGGCAATGATGCCGAATGCCGATGCCTCTAATAGTTAATATATTAAATTAATAAAACAGATTTTCTTTGTAATAAAGTCCCTTTCGTTGTTCAATAATTTAATTCTAACGAATCCATCATTGTGCAATTAAATATACTGTTAAAATAAATATATATATAAATAAATGTATATTTATATATATATTTATTTTTTGACAGTATATTTAATTGCACAATGATGGAATCGTTTAAATTAAATTATTGAACAACGAAACTGATTTTATTACGACGAAAATGTGTTTTATTAATTAAATATTAATTAGTACAGGAAGCTCCAGTAAGCCGTTAATTCATATTGCCGGCAATAGAGCTTTCTGTACTAATCATCACTTTACTTTAATGAAAACATCAAATGTTTCTTCTAATTATGTTATCACAATAGCATTATCAGAAGAAACATTTAGAATTATATGTGCACTCAGCTGATTGGCTGATCGGCTCAGCGCACATATAATGAGCCGGTCCGCAGTACAGTGACTTCATTGTGCTGCGGACCAGCGAAGAGGACACATCGGGGTGAGTATAGAGCTCTCCCCACCCCCTCCCCAGCACTGCACCCCTCCCAGCAAGGAAGGGGGGTCACTTAACCCCTTCCTTGCTGGGATGGGTGCAGTCTGACATCAGTCTGGCCCCCAAGGGGTTAAGGGGGATACAATACATCCTCCCTTAACCCCTTGGGGGCCAGACTGTAAGCAGAGATCTGTAAAGATGCTGCATACTGTAAGGAGCACAACACCGCTCACAATGATGGGTGTTGTGCTCCTGTTTGTGTGTTTTTTGTGTGTTTCTCCCTTTTTGTTTTTCAGATATCGTTATCCTGTGGATTACGTCGGATTCCGTGGACTACGTCGATGACCAGCGGTTGTTTGGTTGTTTTTTTTTTATAAAATGGTCAATGAGGGGTGTGGGGGTGTTTTTATTTGAATTATTTTTTTTAATTATTTATTTAAAAAAAAAAAAAAAAGCATAGGGTCCCCCCTATTTTTATAACCAGCCGGGTTAAAAACCAAACGACAGCAGCCTGGTAACACCAGGGTGGGAAGAGCCATTGGTTTAGGCCCTCCCCAGCCTAAATCTTACCAGCCTGCTGCCGCCCGGTCCAGGAGCGCCAATTTTGACGCTCCGGGACCACTGGCACCCGGCTCTTCCCAGTACCCCTGGTGGCATTGGGTACTGGGGTAATAATAGGGGGTTAGTGTTAGCCATTTTATACCGGCTAACACTAGGCCCCAACTTAGTAATGGATTCTGTCTATTAGACGGCTTCCACTACTAAGTCTATAAAGTAAAGAAATAAAGACAAGACACAAGTGAAATTTTTTTTTAATTCAATAAAAACACCCCCACACCCCTCATTGACCATTTTATAAAAAAAAAACACCAAACAACTGCTGGTCATCGAAGTAGTCCACCGAATCCGACGTAATCCACAGGATACCGATATCTGAAAAACAAAAAGGGAGAAACACACAAAAAACACACAAACAGGAGCACAACACCCATCATTGTGAGCGGTGTTGTGCTCCTTACAGTATGCAGCATCTTTACAGATCGCTGCTTACAGTCTGACCCCCAAGGGGTTAAGGGAGGATGTATTGCATCCCCCTTAACCCCTTGGGGGCCAGACTGATGTCAGACTGCACCCATCCCAGCAAGGAAGGGGTTAAGTGACCCCCCTTCCTTGCTGGGATGGGTGCAGTGCAGGGGAGGGGGTGGGGAGAGCTCTATACTCACCCCGATGTTGTCTCTTCGCTGGTCCGCAGCACAATGAAGTCGCTGTGCTGCGGACCCGCTAATTATACGTGCGCTCAGCCGATCAGCCAATCAGCTGAGCGCACATATAATTCTAAATGTTTCTTCTAATAATGCTATTGTGATAACATAATTAGAAGAAACATTTGATGTTTTAATTAAAGTAAAGTGATGATTAGTACAGAAAGCTCTATTACCGGCAATATGAATTAACGGCTTACTGGAGCTTCCTGTACTAATTAATATTTAATTAATAAAACACATTTTCGTTGTAATAAAATCAGTTTCGTTGTTCAATAATTTAATTTAAACGAATCCATTATTGTGCAATTAAATATACTGTCAAAAAATAAATATATATATAAATATACATTTATTTATATATATATTTATTTTAACAGTATATTTAATTGCAAAATGATGGATTCGTTTAAATTTAATTATTGAACAACGAAAGGGACTTTATTACAACAAAAATGTGTTTTATTAATTCAATATATTAACCATGAGAGGCATCGGCATACTGCAGAGGATCGCAAACCCCGGTAATAGCAATTCATGTAAACTGTTTCCCTGCTTTCCCAGATGCATCCAGAGGTGTTTGCATCACTTTCTAAAGATTTTATTTGTTATTTTTAGTTGAACCAGATTTCCAAGTAAATGACCGTATGTTTTCAGCCGCATGTCTATTTTTTCCCACGGCCGGAGTTTCAGCCGCACATTTCCAGCCGCATAAAAAATACAGCCGCACACATACATAGTGTGAACATAGCCTGATAGTGTAAAAAATGTAATATTTCATTTTTACGCCACATTTTTCCACATTTGTGCCAGTCACCAGTGGGGTCCATATGCTCACTACACCCCTTGTTACATTCCGTGTGGGGTGTAGTTTTCATAATGGGGTCACTTGTGGGGGGTTTCAACTGTCTTGGCAACACAGGGGCCTTTTAAATGCAACAAGGCCCTCAAAATCCATTGCAGCCAAATCCATCCGCCAAATAGCGCTTTTTCCCTTTGGAGGCTCGTCTTGTGGCTGCATGGTGCCTTAAGTCCACATGTGGGGTTATTTCCATACTCAGAGGAAGTTGCTCTACACGTTTTGTTTTCTTTTTTCTTTTTTAACCCCTTGCGTAAATGAAAGATATCAAAACTAGATCAATGATATTGTGTAAAAATGCCTAGCCGTGAATTTTTCATTTTCACAAGGGTTTAAAAGAGAGAAAAAAGAACAGAAAACATGTAGAGCAGTTTGCCCATAGTATGGAAATATCCCACATGTGGACATAAAGCACAATGCGGCTGCAAGATGGGCCTCCGAAGGGAAGGAGCGCCATTTGGCTTTTGGAGGCTAAATTTGGCCATGTTGCATTTACAAAGTCCCTGTGCTGCCAGGACAGTGGAAAACCCCCCACAAGTGACCCCATTCTGGAAACTACACCCCTCAAGGAATCTAACAAGGGGTGTAGTGAGCAAATAGACCCCACTGGTAACGGGCACAAATGTGGAACAATGTGACGTGAAAGTGAAAATTTTAATTTTTTCATTTTCACGGCACAAATGTGCCCGTCATCAAGGGGTCCATATCCTCATTGCACCCCTTGTTAGATTCCTTGAGGGGTGTAGTTTCCAAAATGTGGTCACTTAGGGGGGAATGTTCCACTGTCTTGGCAACCCAGGGGCTTGTAAATGCAACATGGCATTCACCATCTATTCTGGCCAAATGGCGCTCCTTCCCTTTGGAGGCTTACCCTGCACCCACATGGCGCTTTATGTCCACATGTGGGGTATTTTCATACACACATTTTGTGTTTTGTTTTTTTTTAAATCTTTTAACCCCTTGTGAAAAAGAAGAAATCAAAACTAGATCAATGATTTAGTGTAAAAATTTAAAATTTTTTACACTAAATGTTGGTCTAGCCTTTATTTTTTTCATTTCCACAAGGGGTTAAAAGAGAAAAAAACACAAAACGTGTAGGGTAATTTCGGTAACGGGCATTACTGGCGCCGCTGCTGATTTTCATCTCCCCCCCACCGTGAATCCACGGAAGGGGGGAGATGAAAATGTATCCCCCAGACCCCAGATCAGCCCCCCGAGTGATCCAAGATGGCCGCCCCCATCGCTGTGAACAGACTATGTCTATTCACAGTGATGTAAATTAAATAAATGATCAAAGCCCCATGCTCTCCGCCACCCCCACCCCCCCTGTGTGGTCCCAGAACAGGAGATCAGCGGTATATACTATATACCGCTGATCGTCTGTTCCCAGTGCAGGGATGCACTTTTTATCCCCTGTCACCATAAATGATTGGTGACAGGGAAAAAAAAGTGCCAGTGTCCCGTCCCCCCAAGTCGTCACCCCCCCCAACCCCTTATACTCCCCTAATCCAGGGAGGTCCTTCCTCCTCGACGTCCGGACTGCTTCTGAAGGGCGCATGCGCTTTAGAAGCAGTCAACTCTGAAAATTTAGTCTCTGTCACTGAACTATGATTATTGTGATAGAAAATATCACAGTAATCATAGTAATATAGTGAAAATGAAAGTGTAAAAGTACAAAAAGTGAAAAACATACCAAAAAATAAAACGCACACTTTTATTATAGTAAAAATTGCAGTTTACTCCCAGATTACCCCTAACCTCCCCAGATTTCCCGTAACCACCGCAGGTTGCCCATAACTGCCCCAGGTTGCCCGTAATCACGCCAGATTACATGTAACCACTGCACGTTGCCCATAATCATCGCACGTTGACCGTAACCAGCCCAGGTTGCCCAAAATCATGCCAGATTACATGTAACCCCTCAGATTGCACGTAACCACCGCACGTTGCCTCTGACCACCGCACGTTACCTCTGACCATCGCACTTTGCCTCTGACCACCGCACGTTACCTCTGACCACCGCACGTTGCCTCTGACCCCCGCACGTTGCCCCTGACCCACGCACGTTTCCTCTGACCACCGCACATTATCTCTGACCACCGCACGTTGCCTCTGAGCCACGCACATTACCGCTGACCACCGCACTTTGCCTCTGACCACCGCACGTAGCCTCTGACCACCGCACGTTGCCTCTGATCCCCGCACGTTGCCTCTGACCCACGCACGTTTCCTCTAACCACCGCTCGTTGCCTCTGACCCACGCACGTTACCTCTGACCACTGCATGTTACCTCTGACCCACGCACGTTTACTCTAACCACTGCACGTTGCCTCTGACCCACGCACATTACCTCTGACCACCGCACGTTATCTCTGACCACCGCACGTTACCTCTGACCACCGCACGTTGCCTCTGACCACCGCATGTTTCTTCTAACCACCGCACGTTGCCCCTAACCTCCGCACGTTACCCCTGACCACCGCACGTTACCCCTGACCACCGCACATTGCCTCTGACCACGTTGTCCCGGAGGAGCGATCCACACATCTTACCCCTTCCGGGGTCAGCGTCGTAATGGCACTGATCCCGGCTCGGCATTCGATTGCTTCCGGCTGCAGCAGACGGAAGCAATCGATGTGCCTATCTCATGAATCTGTGCTGCACAGATCTCAATGAGAGATCAGTGCACTTATACTAGAAGACCCCCAGGAAGGCTTCTAGTATAAGTGTAAAAGTTAAAATAAAAGTGTTATTATAAGTAAAAAGCCCCCTCCCCTAATAAAAGTCAGAATCACCCCCTTTTCCCATGTTTTAAATAAAAGTAAATAAATAAATAAACATGTTTGCTATCGCCGCGTGCGTAATCGCCCGAACTATTAATTTATCACATTCCTGATCTCGCACGGTAAATGGCGTAAGCACAAAAAAATCCCAAAGTGCAAAATTGTGCATTTTTGGTCGCATCAAATCCAGAAAAAATTTAATAAAAAGCGATCAAAAAGTTGTATATGCGCAATCAAGGTACCGATAGAAATATCACATCATGGCGCAAAAAATGACACCTGACACAGCCCCATAGACCAAAGGATAAAAGCGCTATAAGCCTGGGAATGGAGCGGTTTTAAGGAACATATATTTGTTAACAATGGTTTGCATTTTTTACAGGCCATCAGATACAATATAAGTTATACATGTTACATATCGTTGTAATCATAACAACTTGAGGAAGATATATAACAAGTCAGTTTTACCCCACTTAGAATTTTTTTCTGGTTTTGCAGTGTATTTTATGCAAAAATTCAGCCTGTCATTGCAAAGTACAATTAGTTTCTAGGTGAAAAAATGCAAGTGCTATGGCCTTTTAAACACAAGGAGGAAAAAAACGAAAACGCAGAAACGAAAATTGGCCTCGTCCTTAAAGAGTTAAGTGTGTGGATATTTGACCACTCATTTACTTTTTTGGGTGGAAAACAGAGCAGCTACATAGAACTATTCTACAATTTTAGCTTTTGACCCTAAAAAAAAGATGAAGTTTCTGGGTTTAGTTTGGTCTCAACTTCTGCCAGTGATTAGTGGAGAACTCAACTCTAAATAAAAATATATGGCCAATTTTATTTCCAAAACTTGGTGCCTGTCTCTCACTTTTATTTAGTAATGGTAGTGGTGGGTTTGTTTGGATGGTGGGTGCGATACCATGAATAGGGGACAAGTTAAGTTAACTTTGATCCCTCATGGTGTCGCCCCCACCCCTCCTCATATCCCATATTGATTTAATTTTATTATTATGGGGTAGAAATTGGTCTCCATTATTAACAGTTGGTTGAATTTTTATAAACTAAGTGTTACATTTGGTTTATGCCGGGGGTTATGTGCTAAAGGTTTGTTCCGTCTAGATTCCCTCTTGTAATGGCACAAAGGATTTTGATTGGGAAATTGGAGCCCAATAGCACAGTACTTTTCTCTCCTCACTGTTGGGTATTCTCCAAAATGAAAGCCCTGGCAGAGCCCATGGCAACTACAACCGCTCTGTGTAACTGTTGGCGCGCCGGGCACTGCCAGCCGTAGTGTCCAGGCTGACAACTCCCGGATGAGCGACTGTCAGAAGACCCAGTGGGGGCGGGTCCTCAGTGCACAGAACCTGGACAAGCCAGGAGGGCACGGCGGGCACATGACTGACGCCCCAAAGTCCCACAAGCAGCGGCTGATAACAGCAGTGAAGGAGGAGGTGGTGGTGCCCGGAGCAGGTGAAGGGGTAGTGTATTGCTTGATCTGTGGGGGAGGGCTGCCAGTCCGGTGCCCGACCGTGCTTCCCTGCACAGCCTCTGTGTATACAGCCCACTATGCATGTATGAATATGCATAGTGGCGGGACCGGAAGGGGGCGGGACAATAGAGGGCGGCTGGGCGGGGCTCACCGATGCTCTCCGGCCCCAAGCAACGCCCTAAATGCCCTAAACGCTCATGGCGGCATATCAGCAGGTTCTCTGGGAAGAGCCCGCTTTAAGGACAAGTTAAAATGAAACAACAGTCATAGCAAGCAGTAAGAAAAAATAAGGTAAAGCACAAACACAAACAGTGATGGCAAGTCGTCTCATTGGTGGAAATTATTATGGAAAGTAAAACCCTACGAAGACGCCCTTTCATTATCTCTGCTACTCCTGTATTAAGAACTATGCACATCATTCATCTTCCTTAAGAAGGGGAATGGGAATTATAGGAGCTATAGAATTTTTTCCATTTCTCTAGATGCGGGTCTCGGACCTAGTTTATCCCTAATTGCTAATTCCATGGTACAATTGAGTTGGACTACATGTATAATCTCTACCATTACTGGGAGGTCGGAACTCTTCCATTTTTTGTGCGAGTTTGGTTTTGGCTACTGTTAGTATATTTATAGTGATGGAGAGGTCATGTGATCGCATATCTGATAGGTTAAAGGGGTGCTCCAGCGTGGGGGCACTTTTTTGGGGGGACCGGGAAGGAGGTGGCTGAAATAAAAGACGTCCACTTACCTCCCCGGTTCCAGCGGCGGGTCCCGCGTCACGGCGCTCCGGTCCCCGATTCCCGGCCGCTTCCGGGTGTCTGACGTGACGTCTCAGGTCCGCTCAGCCACTCAGTGAAGGAGGCAGGATCCGTTTGAAGTCCGCTCGGATCCCGCCTCCTTCACTGAGTGGCTGAGCGGCCCTGAAACGTAGCATCTCGGGCGGCGTCAGACACCCGGAAGCGGCCGGGAACCGGGGACCGGAGCGGCGCGATGTGGGACCCGCCGCTGGAATCGGGGAGGTAAGTGGACGTCTTTTATTTATCCAGCCATCTCCTCCCGGTCCCCCCAAAAAAGTGCCCCCACGCTGGAGCACCCCTTTAAGATGTAATAACACTACTTCAGTGTAAGAAATCCAATGTAAAAATGTTAAAGTCCCCTAAGGGGACATAAAAAGTGTAAAAAAATTAAATAAAAATCAAGTTTTAAAAAACACACCATAGCCCCTCCCCCAATAAAAGTTTAAATCAGCCCCCTTTCCCATTTTATAAATAAAACACATAAAAATAAGCATATGATATACTGTAGCGTGCCTAATCGTCCGATCTAATAAAATAAATCAATATTGTTCCCGCGCGGTGAACAGTGTAAACAGAAAGCGGTTAAAAAAAACCCAAAAAACGGTAGTATTTATTTTATTACTTTTTATTAAAAAAAATTAATATAAATTGATCAATACATCTCATCTACACAAATATGGGATTATTAAAAACTAGAGATCATGGCGCAAAAAATGATGCCTTATAGGTAAAAAAATAGAGGGAAGGAGGAAAAAATTAAAATGCAAAAATGAAAATTTGTGCGGTCCACTGGGTCATTTTGGGTTCGGTCTTCAAAGGGTTAAAACTCTGTGTTTTTGCCAATATCCTTTCCATTACTACCCATTGTTTAGATTTAGCTGCGATCCGCATGCTTTTTGACTGATGTAATATCGTGGCATCAGGGACGTAACTACCACTATAGCAGCCATAGGGGCTGCAATGGGTCCCACCACATCAGGGGGCCCCATGGCCTGCTCCTGCAATACACTGGGCCCCCTGAGCTGTAATCATGTGCAGCACCCGGTGGCCAAACGGGCCTCACAGGATCTGCAAATGTCCCTTAAACTAAAAGCACTCCTGACGAGCACTTGCAGTTATGTCTACACTTGACGGCTTAGTGGTCAGTCTCCCGGCGGCGGGGGGCACCAATCAAAAGTTTGCTATGGGGCAGGCAACAATAAAAAAATCGTCATGTGTCGTTGATTGTTGATTTAGATCTGAACCTAAAATCATTGTTAAGCCTTCGCTGTAATTCCACATTCGTTCGCTCAAGTTTCGCGTTTGTTCACTAATCGTTCAGTGTAATTGCACATTGTTCATTGTTTTGCTGGGATCAGATGGAGCAAACGATCGTAGTAACGACTATTGTTCTGTGTAATATGGTGAACGACTATCGTTTATCGTTAGCCGTTAAAAATCGATTTGTGTAATTGGACCCTTAGGCAGCCAATGTGCTCTATCTATGAACAAATCTCTATCTGTAGCTTCAGGCACCAAGTGAAGTAAAGTAATCTGTTTAAACATATGATGTGATGCCCCTGATCCACCAATGTCCACTGGTCCCCAATGAGAAAGAGTCATTTGACGCCACTAATTTGTCCATTGCTGTCCTGGGACAAAAATGTGTTTACGCCGCCGATCCACCAATGTCCACTGCTGTCCATGGCGGAAATTGAATGATTGATGTTTTACAACTTTTGACACTGTCACAGCAACAGAAATTTCAAGCAGAGTCATGCGGCCGTCTCTGCCTGAAGTTACACCTGTCCAATAAACTCAGTAATATTATAAAGCTCAATCCACCATCTGCCCAAAGCTCTCCCAACCTATGTGCCTTGTCCCATCATCTGATCCCACAGTGGACCGGGAGGAGTTGCTGATATTATTTTGTGACCTATGAAGCTGGGATTCCATTATAGACATTGAGGTGAGAGAACCCTGGTGCTGCTGCCCATCCCCGTGTAGGGTCCTAGGCTACACATAAGATACAAGAGGCCTTCACCTTCCCTTGCACCCACCTAAGCACATTGCCCACATGCTTCTCTCTCATTATAAACATTTGTGTGAAAATCAAACATTTTTGAGAGAAGTTGTCACCAGGGTGTATAATAATGATCGCCCCATGACAGGCGCAAATAAACTGATGTTCTCTATACAAGGTGTGATCTGCGATAAGCATAGTAATAGGAGCATTTCACCATCACCAAGTCATAGAACAGGAGATACAGAGTAAACACATGGGGGTAAACAGAGATGAGGAGTCATGATGGAGCGCTGCAGGGAGGAGGAGAAGGACACAGGTTCCCACAGTTTCCACCGTTCCTCTGGATTATATAAGAGTCCGGAGCAGAATTCTCCTCAGTGACCCGCAGTCTCCTTACAGAGAGCAGCCAGATCCACCGGGACACCCAACAAGACCCAACAATGGCCAAAATAGGTAACCGCTCTCCTCTTCATCATAATCATCCACTATTTTATCTTTGTACTTCTCTTATATCGTTGTCTTCTCTCTTCTTCTTCTCTCTCATCACCATCAGCTTCCTCTTTACTGTCTTACCACTTTCTTTTCGTTTTCATCCTCTTCCTCCATCACCTTCTTCTGTATTCACACGTTTCTTCTTATCCAGCTTACCGTTTTTTTCCCCTCTTCATCCTCCTTATCTTCTCACTATCTTTGTCACTACTTCTTTATCTTCTCTTTCATCATCATCACCTTTCTCATTGTTTTGGTTGCAGTTATTACAATTACAGAGTTTATTAGGGTCAGGTTCTAGAATTGTGGAGAGGCTAAAAGGCCATCTATCAGCAGGTTAGAAAAATATGATAGCCCCCAATTGCACAGGAGGCACAGAGGATGAAGGTATGGCTCTTGCCTTCATCCTTGGTGCCATTCCCATGCAGTTAGACATTTACTCCTTGGTCTGGTAAGATTATTAGGAGCACTTACCCCTTGCCCATAGTGCTGATTTGGCCCACCCCCGGCCGGTCTGCCCCCAAAGCGCTGATCTGCCCCTGGCCATCTAATGGAGCGGACGGGCCAGGGATGGATCAGCACTCTGGGAGCAGGGGGTGCTCCTAACGGTCTTACCCAACTGAGGAGTAAATGACTAAATGGCTCTCCAGCTGGAACTTTATTACATGTTTTTTGAGAGTGCGCAGCACTTTTGGCCTTTTGGACAGAAATTAAAAGAGTGATATGTGTGGTCCTGGGTGAGAGGGTAGAGTTCACCCCAGCATTGTCTCTTCTTCAGCATACGCACAAGTCACTGCTCAGATTTTAGGCTATGGTGGCCCGATTTTGCCTTCCTCAGGAGTATGCCCTCATAGTGGGTTGTGTGGATACTCAGAACTTTTCAGGTACAGAAAGGGGGGGGGGGGAATATAGGGATTTGGGAATTTATTTTTGTATGTGTGTATATATATTTTTTGTGTGTGTGGCTTTTTTTTTTTTTTTTTTTGTGGTTTATTATGTCTTATGTATTGTGACGAGAGTTGTTCCTGTCCCCAAGCATAAATCATGCGATTTATTTATGTATTAAAATAAGTGGTTGGAGGGGTCGGGAGACTTCCGACACGGAGATATGAAGGAAATGGTAATAGTTCATTAAGAGCTTAGTATAGCTAAATATTTCTGTGTAGCATGAAATTATTGTTTGGAAATGTATGTGAAAGTCGTAATATGATGTGTTATCAGAGAGAAGGAGGTCTTTTGTTGACTTTGTCCAAAAATAAAGACTAACTACACCGAAACAGCGCCGAGGATGACTCTAGCCCTGAAATGGCTTCAGCCCCCCCCCCGCCCTCCGTAGGAAAATTTTTAAAGCATAAAATCTGAATATATAAGCAGTGTCGGATCTGACGCCCACCAGAGGAAATGATCCTGGGGGCCCACCAATAAAAAACAGTCAGAAATGACATGTCAGCCAGTGTTCCTGCAGGTTCTAAAGCTGGGGGCCCACCGGAGGATTCTCCGCTCCCCTGGTGGGGCAGTCCGACACTGTATATAACCACACTAGTAAAATAGATACTATAGGGGACATTCACGAAGCCTGTGTCCTTGACGTATGCCAGGAAGAAGACGCAGATTTGCCCCTTCTCCCTCACGTATGCCTGCCATATCCCCCTCTCGCCTGATAGGTGGGCAGTGGGATGCGGCAAGGCAGCAAAAAGCCATAGCTTCCCCCCGCAGCTGATTTACCATGATCTACGCCTTAATGCAGGAGTAGATTTCTGCGCCTGCCGTAGGGCAGACACAGGTTAGGCGATTGGAGGCGGGACTAATTTAACTCCGACGTACTCATACGAGGGGGAATTTGTCAATGTTACAACCTTTTAACC
Source organism: Dendropsophus ebraccatus (assembly GCF_027789765.1). NCBI lineage: Eukaryota > Metazoa > Chordata > Amphibia > Anura > Hylidae > Dendropsophus > Dendropsophus ebraccatus. Next base: position 5,574,765 of record NC_091460.1, on the reverse strand, counting down.
CTGGTTGTCTGGTTAAAGCATCGACACCCCTGTACCTCTATATACTTACCAAATATTAGCAGTATACAGGGGGGAAATACTCTATCCATATACCATCACACCAGGGGGCATCTATCCTTTCTGCTACCTAAGCCCGAAAGTGACAAAGGGCCCTGGATCTTACAATTGAAGATTAAAGCTTAGCATTATAGCAGCTGCTGCAGAACATCTTTAGAAACAAAACTGCCTGATTGCTGAAATAATACATGAAATATACATGTGTAACAGGAAGTAATGGGGAGCCTTGTGATTGAAAATAAATCCAGCATTAATAGCAGCTGCTGCAGAAACTCTTTGGAAGCAAACCTGTCAATCACCTAGTTGCTGAAATTAGATGATAAATACTACTAAAGGGCAAAACGGGGAGGAGGCAATGTATAGGGGAAACATCTTCCATGTTTAACTAAGAGCACAGCATAAGTAACAGCTGCTGCAGAACATCTTTGGAAGCAAACCTTTCACTCACCTGAGATACTGACATACACAAACACACAACACTAACAGAAATATACCTATACACAAAGATACATACTTACACACAAACTGATACAGACATAGCTACATTACACACACACATACACACACACACACACACACACACAGATACATACATACATATACCGACAGACATATAGCTACAGTACATACACACACACAGATACATACATATACTGATAGACATATAGCTACAGTACATACACACACACACACACACACACACACAGATACATACATATACTGACAGACATATAACTACAGTACATACACACACACAGATACATACATATACTGACAGACATACTGTATAGCTACAGTACATACATACACACACACACAGATACATACATATATATACACACCGAAAGACATATAGCTACAGTACATACACACAGATACATACATATACTGACAGACATATAGCTACAGTACATACACACACACACACAGATACACACAGATACATACATATACTGACAGACATATAGCTACAGTACATACACACACAGATACAAACTTATATATACTGACAGACATATAGCTACAGTACATACATACACACAGATACATACATATATATACTGACAGACATATAGCTACAGTACATACATACACACAGATACATATATATATATATATATATATATATATACTGACAGACATATAGCTACAGTACATACACACACACAGATACATACATACATATACTGAGATATATAGCTACAGTACATACATACACACAGATACATACTTATATATACTGACAGACATATAGCTACAGTACATACACACACACAGATACATACATACATATACTGACAGATATATAGCTACAGTACATACATACACACAGATACATACTTATATATACTGACAGACATATAGCTACAGTACATACATACACACAGATACATACATATATAAACTGACATATAGCTACGGTACATACACACACAGATACATACATATATATACTGACAGACATATAGCTACAGTACATACACACACAGATACATACATACATATACTGACAGATATATAGCTACAGTACATACATACACACAGATACATACTTATACTGTATATACTGACAGACATATAGCTACAGTACATACATACACACAGATACATACTTATATATACTGACAGACATATAGCTACAGTACATACACACACACAGATACATACATACATATATATACTGACAGATATATAGCTACAGTACATACATACACACAGATACATACATATATATACTGACAGACATATAGCTACAGTACATACATACACACAGATACATACATATATATACTGACAGACATATAGCTACAGTACATACACACACACACAGATACATACATATATATACTGACAGACATATAGCTACAGTACATACATACACACAGATACATACATATATATACTGACAGACATATAGCTACAGTACATACACACACACAGATACATACATATATATACTGAGACATATAGCTATAGTACATACACACACAGATACATACATATACTGACAGACATATAGCTACAGTACACACATACACACAGATACATACATATACTGACAGACATATAGCTACAGTACACATATACACACACAGATACATACATAAAAGAAGCGAAGTGGTCAGCACCCAGTCATATGCACTCATGCACTCTCAAATCGTGGATTGTTGAGCACGAAGGTAATAGCTCCTGGATACTGGGGTGTCCATATCAAGAAAAGCAACAGGATGTCTTCAGCTCATGTAAAATATTAAATTTTATTGTAGAAACGTCATTAAAAGTAGCAGCCGACGCGTTTCGAGCCAACCTGGCTCTTAGTTATGGCATCTATACAACATATATACAAAGACAGACTAAGTGTTAATCACAATACATGGACACGGTTAAAAAAACATATATACTGACGTCACTGGGAACATACAAGCTTCACACTGAGTTATATATTTTTACACTATGTTGGATACTGTATGCTATATTATATACAGTGATACAGTAAACTGTAAATCTATATGTATGTCCCTTACTAACAGGGTTAAGAGAGACATGATTATATTCTAGACATGGAAAGTTCATAGAAAACGTCCTAGTGAGATGTTGCTCACCACAATCATTATATTGCTAATTGTTGTTATTACCTGGACTTCAAATATATCAGGGAAAAATGCATCCTGTGATGGCCAGACAGAAAAACAATGGAATATATGTGACTTAGCCTCTGTAACACATGTATAGCTCGGTGCAGGATGTAATAATATAAGCAGGCTAAATACAAGTGACCTCTATGGTCATAGACCATAGTGACGTCAGTATATATGTTTTTTTAACCGTGTCCATGTATTGTGATTAACACTTAGTCTGTCTTTGTATATATGTTGTATAGATGCCATGACTAAGAGCCAGGTTGGCTTGAAACGCGTCGGCTGCTACTTTTAATGAAGTTTCTACAACAAAATTTAATATTTTACATGAGCTGAAGACATCCTGTTGCTTTTCTTGAGATACATACATACACTGACAGACATATAGCTACAGTACATATATACACACAAAGGGATATCTGGCTATTCCTGTGTTTTGAGACTCTTCAATGAGGCTCCACGGACTCCTCTTTTGCATATTCATGTTTCCCAGGGGGCAATGCACCTAGGACTTCACTGCATTGAGCGCTTTCACTAGCAGCCAGCAGTGTTGTCGTTTGGCTGGTCTCCCTGAGATCAGTGATCTGTTTCCCTTATGGCTCTACTAGGCATTGCTCCCACCTGGACAGAATTCTGCTCGACACTGATGAGGGGCAACACCCCGAAACAGCTGTCTGTGGATGGTTACCTAGCCTTGGTTTATCCCTTGTCATTACACTGACTAATAGGGCCACTTAACATGGTGGATTTGGTGGTTTCCTAACAGGAGCCGCCCCTTGGCTGGGTCCTTCCCGGAGGGATATCTGGATAGTCCTGTGTTTTGAGACTCGTCAATGATGCTCCACAGGCTCCTCTTTTGCATATACATACATATATTGACAGACATATAGCTACAGTACATACACACACACACACACACACACACAGATACATACATATATACTGACAGACATATAGCTACAGTACACATATACACACACACACGAAGGGATATCTGGCTATTCCTGTGTTTTGAGACTCTTCAATGAAGCTTGAATCCACAGACCACCTCCAAAGACCTGCAGGATCATCTTGCTGCAGATGGTGTCACTGTGCATCGGTCAACAATACAGCGCACCACGCACAAGGAGAAGCTGTATGGGAGAGTGATGCGAAAGAAGCAGTTTCTGCAAGCACGCCACACACAGAGCCGCCTGAGGGATGCAAAACCACATGTGGACAAGCCAGTGTCATTTTGGAAGAAGGTCCTGTGGACTGATGAAACAAAGATTGAGTTGTTTGGTCATACAAAAAGGAGTTATGCATGGCGGCCAAAAAACAGCAATCCAAGAAAAACACTTGCTACCCACTCTAAAATTTGGTGGAGGTTCCATCATGCTTTGGGGCTGTGTGGCCAATGCCGGCACCGGGAATCTTGTTAAAGTTGAGGGTCGCATGGATTCCATTTAGTATTAGGAGATTCTTGAGAATAATGTTCAAGAATCTGTGACAAAGTTTTATGTTTTATTTATAAAATGGGAAAGGGGTGACTTAAACTTTTATTTGGGGAGGGGCTATGGTGTGTTTTTGAAACCTTTAAATTTTTTTATTTTACACTTTTTATGTTGTCTTAGGGGACTTTAACATTTTTACATCACATTTCTAACACTGATCACTGCTATGCCATAGCATAGCACTGATCAGTGTAATCTGCAATCATTGCATAGTCTGCCTGTGGCCATAGCATAGCATAGATCAGTGTTATCTGTGATCATTACATAGAGTCTGCCTGTGGCCATAGCATAGCATAGATCAGTGTTATCTGTGATCATTGCATAGTCTGCCTGTGGCCATAGAATTGATCAGTGTTATCTGCGATCATTACATAGAGTCTGCCTGTGGCCATAGCATTGATCAGTGTTATCTGCGATCATTACATAGAGTCTGCCTGTGGCCATGGCATAGATCAGTGTTATTTGCAATCATTATATAGTCTGCCTGTGGCCATAGCATAGCATAGATCAGTGTTATCTGTGATCATTACATAGAGTCTGCCTGTGGCCATAGCATAGTATTGATCAGTGTAATCTGCGATCATTACATAGAGTCTGCCTGTGGCCATAGCATAGCACTGATCAGTGTAATCTGCAATCATTACATAGTCTGCCTGTGGCCATAGCATAGCATAGATCAGTGTTATCTATGATCATTACATAGAGTCTGCCTGTGGCCATAGCATTGATCAGAGTTATCTGTGATCATTACATAGAGTCTGCCTGTGGCCATAGCATAGCATAGATCAGTGTTATCTATGATCATTACATAGTCTGCCTGTGGCCATAGCATAGCATTGATCAGTGTAATCTGTGATCATTACATAGAGCCTGCCTGTGGCCATAGCATAGCATTGATCAGTGTTATCTGTGATCATTACAGAGTCTGCCTGTGGCCATAGCATAGCATAGCATTGATCAGTGTTATCTGTGATCATTACATAGAGTCTGCCTGTGGCCATAGTATAGCACTGATCAGTGTAATCTGCGATCATATTTTACAGAAGGATGAAGGGGTGAGTTAATAAAATTTTGTCAGTTTATATATATATATTGTAGGGATCTTCCCGGGGGATGGTGTGTTTGGACACAGTTCAGTCAGCAAAACTTGGACTTATAAAAAACAGCTTGGTGTTTATTTGTATCATAAACAGTCCACAACAGAAAATAGCGATACCGTGCTTTTCAGAACAAACAAAACAAAAGGTCCTGCCCGTCCGGGCACTTACTAACAACCGGTCACCTATCTGGCACTTGGTAAGCAGAGTCGCTGAGTAAGCCCCCCAGCAGCGACAGTATCCTTTGCTCGCAGCAAACCCAGCCTGCAGGCTGTTCACTCCTGACTGAGAGCAATCCCTTTCAGACTGACTAGAGCTTTTGCCTTCTCAGGCTGATTGGGATCAGAGCTCACCTGATCCCAAAACCCACACTGGATCGAGGGGGAGGGAATGGCAGGTCCCACTACCAACCTACCCACCATTCCAGTAAATCCGGCCCGGAAAATTTAAAGAACAACTCAGCAGCATATCACTGCTGAGTGACAGGTCTCTTCCAGATTTACCATCTCCCCATAAGCAGTAGTCTGGGTGAGATGTACCTCCCCTCGAGCACTTTTCCTGTGACATGTCCACATATCCCCCCCCTCTTTTTCAGACCGGAGGGCTGAGCATTCTGTCCCCACAGACAGTGTACCCTTGATAGGGCGTCAGCATTTGCCTGTAACTTTCCTGGCCTGTGTTCCACTGTAAAATTAAAGTTTTGGAGGGATAGAAACCATCTAGTCACCCTCGCATTTTTCTCCTTGTTCAGCTTCATCCATGTTAGGGGGGCATGGTCTGTAACTAACTTGAATTTTCTACCCAGCAAGTAGTACCTTAGGGACTCTAGGGCCCATTTCACTGCCAGACATTCTCGCTCAACAATGGCGTAGTTTTTTTCGGCCGGGGATAGCTTTCTACTCAAGTACATCACCGGGTGCTCCTCGCCATTCACGACCTGCGAGAGGACGGCACCTAACCCTGTATTAGAGGCATCTGTCTGGACCAGAAATTCTTGCCTAAAGTCAGGGGTAACTAGCACAGGTTGTTGACACAAGGCAGATTTAAGGCTTTGAAAAGCCTTCTCGGCCTCAGGAGTCCATGTCACCATTGCGGACTTCGCACCCTTTGTCAGGTCAGTTAGCGGGGCTGCAACTGTGGCAAAGTTTGGCACAAACCTACGGTAATAGCCCGTAATACCCAGGAAAGCTCTGACCTGTTTCTTTGTGAGGGGTTTGGGCCAATTCTGTATTGCCTCAATTTTATTTAGTTGTGGTTTCACTAACCCCCTCCCAATAATGTATCCCAGGTATTTGGCCTCCTCTAAGGCTAGTGCACACTTCTCTGCATTGATGGTTAACCCCGCACCACTTATGGCCTCTAACACCGCCTGGACCTTACAGAGGTGACTTTCCCAATCAGGGCTAAAAATGACCACATCATCGAGGTAGGCAGCAGAGTAATCCCGATGTGGTCGCAGGATCAAGTCCATCAACCTCTGAAAAGTGGCAGGGGCTCCATGTAACCCGAATGGCATCACTACGTATTGGAAGAGCCCATCAGGGGTGGAGAATGCAGTCTTCTCTCTAGCCTCAGGAGTGAGGGGGATCTGCCAGTAGCCCTTGGTGAGATCGAGGGTGGTTATGTACCTGGCACTACCCATTCTCTCAATCAACTCATCCACCCTGGGCATGGGGTACGCATCGAACTTGGAGATCTCATTTAACTTTCTAAAGTCATTACAGAACCTCCAAGTTCCATTGGGCTTTGGGATTAACACAATCGGGCTGGACCACTCGCTCTGGGACACCTCAATGACTCCTAGGTCAAGCATACGTTTTACCTCGGCTGACACCGCCTCCCTCCGTGCTTCTGGTATCCTATAGGGCTTAAGGTTTACTCTGCTTCTAGGCTCAGTTTCAATGTGATGGTGAATGAGATGCGTACGCCCTGGGAGGTCAGAAAACTTGTCTTTATTTTTCTGCAAAAACTCTTTAGTCTCCTGCTTCTGTGACACTGATAGAGTATCACCAATCTTGACCGGAGGGATTGGTTGTGACAAATGATTAACAAAGTTTGTCGCCACCAAGGATTCCCTGTCTTTCCAGGGTTTGATCAAGTTTATGTGATAAACTTGAAAAGGCTTCCTTCTACCTGGTTGGTGTACCTTGTAGTTGACCTCACTGATCTTCTCTACAATTTCATAGGGACCCTGCCACTTTGCTAAGAATTTACTTTCTACAGTGGGAACAAGAATGAGTACCCGGTCACCTGGGCTAAATGTCCTGATTCTGGCAGAACGATTGTAAATTCTGCTTTGGCTCTCTTGCGCCTTCTGGAGGTGTTCCCTTACTAGGGGCATTACAGTGGCTATACGGTCCTGCATTTGTGCTACATGCTCTATAACACTCTTGTATGGGGTGGACTCACTTTCCCATGTCTCTTTCGCTATATCCAACAAACCCCTAGGGTGACGACCATAGACCAACTCGAAGGGAGAGAACCCTGTGGATGCTTGGGGCACTTCCCTAATAGCAAACATCAGGTAAGGTAGTAAGTGATCCCAATCCCGACCATCTTTTTCCACTACTTTCTTTAACATATGTTTTAGGGTTTTATTAAACCTCTCCACTAATCCATCTGTCTGGGGATGATATACAGAGGTACGAAGGTGTGAGATTTTAAACAGTTTGCATACATCCTGCATCACCTTTGACATAAACGGAGTACCTTGGTCGGTCAAGATTTCTTTGGGGATCCCCACCCTGGAAAACATATAAAACAACTCACGGGCAATTGTTTTAGATGCAGTGTTTCTTAGGGGTACAGCCTCAGGATAGCGGGTTGCGTAGTCTAAGACCACCAAAATGTACTGGTGTCCCCTTGCCGACTTTACAATGGGACCCACCAAGTCCATTGCAATGCGGTCAAAAGGTACCTCTATGATGGGGAGCGAAACCAAAGGACTGCGGAAATGCGACACTGGGGCGCTAAGCTGACATGTGGGGCACGACTCGCAGTAATTTTTTATGTCAGCATAAATCGCAGGCCAAAAAAACCTCTGGAGGACTCTCTCCTGTGTTTTATCTGTCCCCAAGTGGCCCCCAAGGACATGATTATGGGCCATGTCGAGTACCTGACGCCGGTACGACTTAGGCACCAGAAGCTGTTCCACAACCTCATCATTAATCTTAGTGACTCTATAGAAGAGATCATTAGTCACAGAAAAATGTGGAAATTTTTTCTCAGCTTCTGGTTCCTGAGGTACCCCATTCATAACAGTGACCTGCTCTCTAGCATTTTTGAGAGTGGGGTCCTGTAATTGTGCAGTACCAAAATTATCCCTAGACACCTCTAAGTCTGGAACATTCTGCTCAGTGGGAGGAGACTCTTCCTCACCAGCCAGGACCTGCAAAGGAAAAGCATCATATTCCTCCTGTACATTTTTATCATTTACCGTGGGTAATGCAATAGACTTAGGGGTCTCCTCACTCCTTTCAGAGGATTGTTGTTTTCCCCATAGAGCCCAGAACAATGGAAAATCACGCCCCAATATCACATTATGCATAAGGTTTTTAACCACACCCACTTCATATTGTACAGCGCCTAGTTCAGTCCCGACATTAGCCAGTACTATAGGGTAAACCTTTGTATCACCATGTATGCACACAACGCTCATATGTCTTTTTGGCACCAAGTCCCCAGCCACCAGGCTGGCATGCACCAAGGTGACAAGGCTTCCTGAGTCCAGCAACGCCTTAACAGGGAAGTCATTGACAGTAATGTTGCAGACTTGTGGTTCAGTCTCTAGTCCAGGAACTGCAACACATGACGGCTCCGCAAATAGCGACTGACGCCGGCTAGCGTCACACTCCATGGGCTCAGTGGTAAGAGGGCAATGGGCAGACACATGTCCCGTCTCATGGCATCTCCAGCACTGGATAGGGCCTGGTCTCCTTGGCAGGGAGTCCTTTTTAGGGCCACTTAGCCACCGGGGACCATCACCAGTCTTTTGCCCCTGAGACACCTCCTGAGCGCTTTTCCCTCTATCAGCACCCCTCCACACTCCCCCAATAGATGGAAGTCTCTTACCAGATGATGGCACAGATCTGGCACTCCGGGGAGGTGACGGTGCTGCAGGAACATCACGGAGGTAGTCCTCGGTCGCCTGGAACCTCTCCACAAGGCTGACGAGTTCGTCGGCACTCCTAGGGTCGCCTTGTCCCACCCAGCGTTGTAGATCAGCAGGAAGGGCACGGAGGTAGCGATCCATCACGACCCTCTCTAGGATCTGGGCAGGAGTAGAGGTGTCTGGCTCCAACCACTTTCTTGCCAAATGGATCAGGTCGTACATCTGGGACCTCGCTGATTTGTCGAGACGGTAGCTCCAGTTGCGGACCCTCCGGGCACGGACAGCAGCAGTAACTCCTAGTCGGGCAAGTATCTCCGCTCTTAGCCGAGGATAGTCTTTGACCTCTTGCTCACTGAGGTCATAATAGGCCTTTTGAGGTTCGCCTGTTAAATAGGGCGCAATCACTTCTGCCCACTCAGTGGAGGGTAACTTCTCTCGCTCAGCCACCCGCTCAAAGACAGTTAAGTAGGCCTCAATATCATCATCAGCAGTCATCTTTTGCAGCGCTCGCTGCACGGCTCTTTTCACAGACAAGGTCTCTGGTGCGGCTGCGGCCACCAGCTGGGGATTAGCACCTGCAGACGCCTCCTGCTTTGCGATTAGGTGCTCAATAAGTTTCTGTTGTTGAGCCATCGCTTGCTGATGTGCAGCCATTGTCTGTTCATGGCGCAGGTTAGCGGCTGCCTGATCCTGTTTAGCGGCTGCCTGAGCCTGTTGTTGTGCGGCCAATGCCTGTTGTTGTGCGGCCAATGCCTGTTGTTGTTGCAAACTCACTTGCATTAACTGCTTCATCATCTCCTCCATGTTGCTTGGCTGCTTTTGGAGTGAAGCCGCAGCCTTCACCCAGGACATACGCAGCTGTAGCCAAGTTGATGCACACCGTTGCCCCTAGCAACCGTTTTGCCCGCTCCGCAGCACCAATTGTAGGGATCTTCCCGGGGGATGGTGTGTTTGGACACAGTTCAGTCAGCAAAACTTGGACTTATAAAAAAACAGCTTGGTGTTTATTTGTATCATAAACAGTCCACAACAGAAAATAGCGATACCGTGCTTTTCAGAACAAACAAAACAAAAGGTCCTGCCCGTCCGGGCACTTACTAACAACCGGTCACCTATCTGGCACTTGGTAAGCAGAGTCGCTGAGTAAGCCCCCCAGCAGCGACAGTATCCTTTGCTCGCAGCAAACCCAGCCTGCAGGCTGTTCACTCCTGACTGAGAGCAATCCCTTTCAGACTGACTAGAGCTTTTGCCTTCTCAGGCTGATTGGGATCAGAGCTCACCTGATCCCAAAACCCACACTGGATCGAGGGGGAGGGAATGGCAGGTCCCACTACCAACCTACCCACCATTCCAGTAAATCCGGCCCGGAAAATTTAAAGAACAACTCAGCAGCATATCACTGCTGAGTGACAGGTCTCTTCCAGATTTACCATCTCCCCATAAGCAGTAGTCTGGGTGAGATGTACCTCCCCTCGAGCACTTTTCCTGTGACATGTCCACAATATATATATATATATATATATATATATATATATATATATATATATATTTTATATATATATACTTATATACAGTATATATATATATATATATATATATATATATATATATATGTTTTATTTATAAAATGGGAAAGGGGGTGGTTTAAACTTTTATTTGGGGAGGGGCTATGGTGTGTTTTTAAAAACTTTTAATTTTTTTTATTTTACACTTTTTATGTCGTCTTAGGGGACTTTAACATTTTTACATTACATTTCTAACACTGATCACTGCTATGCCATAGCATAGCACTGATCAGTGTAATCTGCAATCATTACATAGTCTGCCTGTGGCCACAGCATAGCATAGATCAGTGTTATCTGTGATCATTACATAGAGTCTGCCTGTGGCCATAGCATAGCACTGATCAGTGTTATCTGCAATCATTACATAGTCTGCCTGTGGCCATGGCACTGATCAGTGTTATCTGTGATCATTACATAGAGTCTGCCTGTGGCCATAGAATAGCACTGATCAGAGTTATCTGTGATCATTACATAGAGTCTGCCTGTGGCCATAGCATAGCATTGATCCGTGTTATCTGTGATCTCTGCATAGAGTCTGCCTGTGGCCACAGCATAGCATTGATCAGTGTTATCTGTGATCTCTGCATAGAGTCTGCCTGTGGCCACAGCATAGCATTGATCAGTGTTATCTGTGATCATTGCATAGAGCCAGGAGGAAGGTAAGAGAACTCCGTCAGTCAGATAGAACGATCGGGACCCACGCAGTCATGATACGGGGTCCCAATCGGACAGTGACAGGAGCTGCAGCTCCTGTCACTGAAGTAAGTGCGGCGATCGTTGAACCGCAGGGGTTAATGGTGGGTGGCCGCGCTGATAGCAGCCTTAGCTCACTTCATAGCGCCGCCAGACCCACTGGCATACAGGTAGGTCATGGGTCCTTAAGTGACAGGCTCCCTTGTAGTACCTGTATGTCAGAGGTCCTTAAGGGGTTAAAGCTTATGTCAATGATCTTTTTAATATACAGCAAATTCCAGCATCACAGGATATAGAGAAGTAAAAAAAAGTGAATGTACGTCTCACCAAACCCGACCCCCAGCACGAAGAGACAGCAAGTAAATTCAGAGTCTGTTACACCCCAGAGCAACCTTTCGGCCTTTTACAAACCGTGATACAACAAAGTGTTCAATTTCAGGATAAATATAGTGTTCCAAGCTCAAGAGCAATCAATTCATTATTAATTCATGATCTTTTTTAAATCGTAGCCACTCCCCTTGAAAAAGCAAAAGCAAAAGATAGAAAATATGATATATAACAATCTATAAGAGGTGTGGGAGAAGTAAGAGTCTGCACCATAGGAGCTTCTAATCAATAATAGATACGTGGTAGTAGTGGTCTTATTCTGTATATACTTCGTTATCTCATTTGAGTCTTCTTTTTATTCTAGACACAATCCTTCTGGCCGTGACTCAGGATTACTCTGTTCAGATCGGCTTACCACCCCAGCATCATCAAGATAATTTTAGTAGTAGAGCAGCCTTCTTAGGAAAGGTTGACAATGTCAGCCATGTAGCCTGCAGCCCGGCTGGGGAGCTCTTCTGCATCCGCTCTGGTGACCTGTACAGAGGTCCAATGCCCTCCAAGCAAGATGTTGATTGGTTCACGGTGGCTCAAAGAGTTGGGAGATTTGACTGGAGCAAAATTAAACTTATTTTCTTCCACCCCAATGGAGATTTATACTGCACCACCCATAAAGGAGATTTTTATAAGGGCCCCCCACCAGATAATGAGCATGTACCTTGGCTCTATTGTCAGGCAACAAAGATCGGAAGGGGGAACTGGAATGTGTTTATAGCCTTTAGCTTTGATCCAGATGGCAATCTCTTTGGTGTGGACAATGAGAGTTTTTACACAGGACCTCCACCCACTGATGAAAATGTTGCATGGAAAAAACTCATGATTGGAGGGGACTATTGGAAAAGTATGACTCACTTTATGGCCTTTACTAATGATAAGCAATTTTGGTCTGTAGATGTACCCAAAGGAACCCTCTACAGAGGAGACTCGCCGAGACTACAACCATGGTATTGGATGTTTGCCGATATCTTAGGATGGGGCTATAATAATTACAGATTTTTGTCTTTTACAAAGGACAAAACAATTCATAAGATTATCAGCTTTGAATTCCTGATTGATGAGGGGAAAAAAGTGTCCGAAAGCCCTCAGGTCTTAGAGGAGAAGCTCTACGACAACAGAAAAAGCAATACTACTATGAAACACGAATACAAGTAAGTACTTTACTAAAAGATGATGTGATTCTTAAAAAAGAGGTCCGGCAAAATTTTTATTAAAGTATTGTATTGCCCCCCAAAAGTTATACAAATGACAAAATACACTTATTACGGGAAATGCACATAAAGTGCTATTTTCCCTGCACTTACTACTGCATCAAGGCTTCACTTCCTGGATAACATGGTGATGTCACTTCCTGGATAACATGGTGATGTCACTTCCTGGATAACATGGTGATGTCACTGCCTGGATAACATGGTGATGTCACTTCTTTCGGCGGATAGCGGAATACGCCGGCCCATAGAATGGTGTCAATGGAGCAGTCGGAAAGGTGCGCGGACATACTGCGGAATTCCGAGGACATTATCCGCGAGAATTCCTCAGTATGAACCCACCCTTTGATTGGAAAGAGGTGAAGACATGTTGGTTTTAAAGCAGAACTATCATCAGAGAACCTACTGATATACCGCCGTAGCTGTGTCCCCCAGTAGTATATTGCCACTACTTTCACCCCTCTCCTCCCCTGCATTGTTTCTAAAATCGCTAAATGCTCTTATGCAAATTACTTGCATAAGAGCATTTAGGGCGTTGTTCGGGGGCGGAGAGCATCGCCATGTCCCGCCCAGCCCACCCCCTCCCGTCCCGCCCACTATGCATCATATTCATGTATGCATAGTGGGTTCTATACATGGCGGCTGCATAGGGAAGCAGTCCCGTCACAGATCCTCCCAGAGGTCCCTCAGGACGTACGTATAAGATAGACTTACTTACCTCTTGAGAAACCTCCATGAGGATCGGTGGCGGCTCAGGGGATTCACGCATGCCCGGGAAGCAGTACCGTCGGAGATGCAGCCGCCTTGTATAGAGCCCACTATTCATATAAGAATATGCATAGTGGGTCGGGACGGGAGGCGGCGATGCTCTCCGTGCCCAGTTTGCACTCCCTGTAATTCAGCCCTGATTAAAACATCATCATAAGAGATTGTTATAAAAACAGAATCTCAGATCTGCCGTACCGCTTATAAACAGGTGCGAAGAATAACATGATTAACAAAGAAAGCTTCTGGATTCATCCCCATTGCCCAGATATGGAGGGCGACATTTCTGCTTCTACTAGATACTAGATAGGTAGAGAACAAGAATTATAAGACATACAAATATAAATCTTAATAATGTGAATTTTTGCGTCTATTTTAGTATATAATTTACACATTAGTATCATAACATATTAACCCCTTAAGGACAGAGCCTGAAATGGCCTTAATGACAGAGACAAATTTTATGAATATGACCAGTGTCACTTTAGTCATTAATAACTTCGGGATGCTTTTACCTATCCGGCTGATTCTGAGATTGTTTTCTCGTGACATATTGTACTTTACATTTCTGGTAAATTGGAGTCGATACTCATAACAAATCTTTATGAAAAAAACCCAAATAATGTGAAAAAATGTGAAAAAATGCATTTTTCCAACTTTGAAACTTTTTTGCGTATACAGAAAGTGGTTATACCACATAAATTATATATTAAATAGCATTAGCAACATGTCTACTTTATGTTGGCGGCATTTATTAAACTATCTTTCATTTTTTTTAGACGATAGGAAGCTTAAAACATTAGCAGCAAATTTCCAAATTTTCAGTAAAATTTCAAAATCAGATATTTTTAGGGACCTGTTCAGGTTTAAAGTGTATTTGAGGGGCCTGTATGTTAGAAAGCCCCACAAAGCACCCAATTTCAGAAACTGCACCCCCCAAACTCTGCAAAAGCACATCCAGAAAGTGTTTTAACCCTTTAGGGGAGTCACAGAAATAAAAGCTAAGTGTGTAAGGAATTTGAAAATTTTAATTTTCTCTGCAGAGATTTTATTGTAATCCAATATTTTTCATAATTATAAACCTATTACCAGAGAAATGCACCCCAATAATTATTGCCCCGTTTCTGCAGTTTATAGAAATACCCCATATGTGGCCCTATTGCGCTACTTGACGCAACCACAAGCCTCAGATATAAGGGAGCGCCTAGTGAATTTCAACGCCTCCGTTATATTTGGTCATTTTTGACTGTACCACTTCAGGTTGGCAGAGGCTCTGGGGTGTCAAAACCTAAAAAACACCCCTAAAGGGACACCATTTAGAAAACTACACCCCTCAAGGAATGTAACAAGGGGTGCGGTGAGCATCTGGACCCCACAGGTGCTTCACAGATTTTCCGAACAATATGGCGTGAAAAAAGAAAAATTTATTTTTTACACTAAAACGTTGTTCTAGCCTTCAATTTTTCATTTTCTTAAAGGGATAAGAGGCAAAAAAATACAAAAAATGTGTAGCGCAGTTTCTCCCGAGTACAGAAATACCCCACATGTGGCGATAGAGTGCCAAGGGGGCGCAGGACGAGCCTCCAAAGGGAAGGAGCGCCAATTGGCTTTTGGAAGCTGGATTTCACTGAAAAGGATTTCAAGGGCCATGTCGCATTTACAGAGCCCTCGTGCTGCCAAAACACTGGAAACCCCCCACAAGTGATTCCATTCTGGAAACTACACCCCTCAAGGAATCTAACAAGGGGTGCAGTGAGCATATGGACCCCACTGGTGACGGGCACAAATGTGGAATAATGTGACGTGAAAGGGAAAAATTTCATTTTTTCACTTTTACGGCACAAATGTGCCCGTCATCAAGGGGTTCATATCCTCACTGCACCCCTTGTTAGATTCCCTGAGGGCTGCAGTTTCCAGAATGGGGTCACTTGTGGGGGGTTTCCAGTGTTTTGGCAGCACGAGGGCTCTGTAAATGCGACATGGCGTTCATCATCCATTCTAGCCAAATCCAACCTCCAAAATCCAAATGGCGCTCCTTCCCTTCGGAGGCTTGCCCTGCGCCCACATGGCGCTTTATGTCCACATGTGGGGTATTTACGGACTCGGGGAAAATTGCTCTACACATATTGTGTGTTTTTTTCTCTTTTAACCCCTTGTGAAAATGATAAATTCAAGGCTAAACCAACATTATAGTGTAAAAAATGTAATATTTCATTTTCACGCCACATTGTTCCACATTTGTGCCCGTCACCAGTGGGGTCCATATGCTCACTACACCCCTTGTTACATTCCTTGAGGGGTGTAGTTTCCATAATGGGGTCACTTGTGGGGGGTTTCAACTGTCTTGGCAACACAGAGGCCTTTTGAATGCAACATGGCCCCTCAAAATCCATTCCATCCAAATCCAGCCTTCAAAAACGAAATGGCGCTCCTTCCCTTCGGAGGCTTGCCCTGCACCCGCATGGTGCTTTATGTCCACATGTGGGGTATTTACGGACTCGGGGGAAATTGCGCTACACATTTTGTTTTTTTCCCCTCTTTTAACCCCTTGTGAAAATGATATATTCAAGGCTAAACCAACATTATAGTGTAAAAAATGTAATATTTCATTTTCACGCCACATTGTTCCACATTTGTGTCCGTCACCAGTGGGGTCCATATGCTCACTACACCCCTTATTACATTCCTTGAGGGGTGCAGTTTCCATAATGGGGTCACTTGTGGGGGGTTTCAACTGTCTTGGCAACACAGGGGCCTTTTGAATGCAACATGGCCCCTCGAAATCCATTCCATCCAAATCCAGCCTTCAAAAACCAAATGGCGCACCTTCCCTTTGGAGGCTTACCCTGCACCCGCATGGCGCTTTATGTCCACATGTGGGGTATTTCCGTACTCAGGGGAAATTGCTCTACACATTAAATGTTTTTTTTATCTTTTAGCCCCTTGTGAAAATGAAAAAACATGACAAGATTAATGATTTAGAGTAAAAATTTTACAAAAATTACACTAAATGTTGGTCTAGCCTTGATTTTTTCCATTTCCACAAGGGGTTAAAAAAGAAAATGAACACAAAACGTGTAGGGTAGTTTCCCCTGAGTACGAAAATACCCCACATGTGGGCATAATGTGCCATATGGGCACAGGGCAAGTCACCAAAGGGACAGAGCGCCATTTAGAGGCTGGAATGGAGGATGGAGGCCATGTCGCAATTACAAAGCTCCTGTGCTGCCAGGACAGTAGAAACCCCCGACAAGTGACCCCATTCTGGAAACTACACCCCATAAGGAATCTAACAAGGGGTGCAGTGAGCATATGGACCCCACTGGTGACGGGCACTTACGTAGAACATGTGCCAAGAAAATAAAAAATACAATTTTTTTCATTTTCACGTCCCAAATGTGGCCGTCACCAGGGGGCCATATCCCCGCTGCCCCACTTGTTAGATTCCTTATGGGGTGTAGTTTCCAGAATGGGGTCACTTGTGGGGGGTTTCTACTGTCCTGGCCGCACAGAGGCTTTGTAATTGCATCATGGCATCCTCTAATGGGAATGGCGACCATACCTACTTAGCTGGGGAAAAGGGACAATTCTAATTTATTTGGGGGTATTAGGCCAATTATTAGTTTATAAGGTTGGAAATGACAGGTGTCCATCAAATTCAACCTGTGTTGATCCAGAGGAAGGCAAAAAAAAACCCTCATAAGGCAGACGACAGTAGCCTCATCACAGGGGAAAAATTCCTTCCCGACTCCATAATGGCGATCAGAATAATCCCTGGATCAACGTGACCCCTGAAATAGGAATAAGGGACAGAATTTAGATAATGTAGAACCCCAATGACGTGTGGTGCGCCTTGGATCGATCCAGTATGCAGAGGCCGGGGGGATCAGGACAGGTGTCACACTGGAAATGGTGTCCTTCCTGATCCCCCTGTTACGCCACACTCTGCACTTCTTCTGGGGTCTCCTGTTCTCCAGTGTGGGGGACGTCACCTGGAAAATGTTGTCCTGGTGCGATACGGGGTCCTTCATATCCAGAAGCGCTGGGTCCGCTATATGGCTACTAAATATTAGGGCGCTATTACTACTTCTGATATGTTCGGATCGTGCCGCAAGCTACAGTAGCTCGGGCAGCGAGGGACCAGAAGAGGGGGTGCTGGTATAAGAGTTATCCCCGTACAGGTGGTGACCTTTATCCAGCAGTGGGAAGATCAGTTCCCGGACGATCTTCCCACTAACTCCGAGGATGGGGGGGGAGGGGGCATCTGGGGGCTGCATTCGGGTGTCCCTTCCTACATACACTCTAAGGGTACATGCACACTGCGGAATCGCGACAGATAACCCTTCGTGCATTCCACAGCTGGCACCCACCGGCGGACTGATGCAGGCGCACATCTCCACACGTGTCATAGACTCCATTCTATGCACGGGCGGATTCCGCTCTCCGTCCAATGTGTTCATTCTTTGGATGGACGACGGATTCCGCCCGTGCATAGAATGGAGTCTATGACACGGATGGAGACGCGCGCCTCCATCAATCTGCCGGCGGGTGCCAGCTGCGGAATGCACAAAGGGTTATCCTTCGCCATTCCGCAGTGTGCACGTACCCCAAATCTGTAAGTGTACCCAGAGGTATTCTCACAGAGTTTGTAGAATTTCACACCATACCGTCATCTCTTATTGGGACGGTACTGGCGGGCGGAAAAGACGTGTCTGGGGGGCAGCGTACGCTACGCTACCCCCAGACACGTCACAGGATGATGAGGATGATGAGGATGAATGGAGGAAAGAAGGATCCCCCCATTCATCCTCACTGGCTGTTTCGGTGTCAGAGGCAATAACGTATCCCTCTGACGCTGAAAACACCCTGGGGGCCATCTTTATACGGGGACTAGTATATAGGGTATGTAGTGGTGTAGTGTCAAACTTTATTCAATGTAGTGTGGTGTAATGTAGTGTTTTTTACGTGTTTTTTTACAGTAAGTATAAAAAAAAAACCTACGCCAACAAAGGAGTTGCTGATAAATGCCGCACTTATGTCCGGCACTTATAAGCAGACTGTGGCAGTAGAATATAGAAAAAAAACACCCTACGCCAAAAAGGAGGAGTTGCTGATTAGCAGCGCACTTTCGTGCGATGCTGATCAACACTCAGCGGCGATAGGGTGCGGAAAATAGAAGAAAAAAAAATTTGGGAAAAAAAAACAAACCTTTTTCTATATTCTGAATATCCCTGTAGCTGCTGATAAGTGTATTACACATATCAGCCGCTAGGGGGCAGCAGAGCGCAAAATCTGGAAAATGACGAGGCTGGAGCCGAAAATAGCCGAAAGAAGACAACGGGGACCGCCGGAAAGACCCGAAGACCGAACGGAATGACGGAGGACGCCGCGAACCCGGAAGACGCCGATCAGGAGCCCGGGACAGGTGAGTAATGTACAAATACCGGCTCTGGACCCCTCCGCTACCTAGCTGAGGGGTCCAGGGCAGGTATTTATTATTTTGCTGGACTCTGATCGCCGTGCCACCGGCCCGATCGCCGTGAACGGCCGGCCGGCCGTTCACGGCGATCGGGCCGGTGGCACGGCGATCACCATTACTTTTTACAGTAATGGCAGTCGGTGCCGTCCTCGGACAGCACCGACCGCCATTTTTTTTCCGGGTCATCGGGTCACCGATGACCCGGAAAGGTTCCGATCGCCGCTATTGGCTGATCTGAATTGATCAGCCTATAGCGGCGATCGTAAGCACGGGGGGTGTTAACCACCCCCCGTGCCGAGAAGCTATGATGGCCTGCTATGATTTATAGCAGGCCATCTTCCCCGACCGCTGTGTGTGAACACGCAGCGATCGGGGAAACATCGGGCGTAAATTTACGCCCTGATGCGCCAAGTACCAGGGCGCGAGGGCGTAAGTTTACGCCCGATGTCGTTAAGGGGTTAATCATCCAATATGGGTAGAATATCTCCACAGTCTTATACGTGCAGATGTATTGTAACCAGGGCTTATGGCCATAACTGAGAGCTCCTATAGTCAGCCACAGACAAAAACAACGGATTAGGGATTGGGACCTTATAACGCTGTTTTTGTTGTATCAGGATCAATAAAACTGTAAGGGAATCCAGCAGTTTTTCCCGTGATCATGGATTTACGTTTGACGTCGGAATTGAGACTACCGTTAAGACGGGAATTCCTGTTGTTGCTGAAGGACAAGTGACTGTCACAATGAGCATGAGCACCACCCACAACTGGAACTTTACAGAGATGAATGAAACCGAGGTAAGTCATTGAGGTTACACTATAAAATACATGGCTGGTCTTTGGGTAATTTATAATGGGGTAAACATGAATGTAAATGGCGTCTCATCCAGCTGGAGTTGGTATTGTAAGATCATATAACTAAGAGAACAAACCGACAGTATTATAATGCTTTTATTTGTATAGCACTCACTGATTCTACAGCACTTTACATAGTGTTCCTGTCCCCATTAGGGCACTAATGTGTAAGTTTTGGGTGTGGGAGGAAGCCGGAGTTCCCTCACACAAACACTGAGAGAACATAGAAAGTCTATGCAGATGTTGCCCTTTGTGGAATTTGAAACTAGGACCCCAGAACTGCAAGGCTACAGTGCTATCTGGACTGGTCCTGAAGGGTTTAAGGCAGGCATGTCCAAACCTTTTTCGAAGAGTGCCAAATTTCATGAAGTGAACATGTGCGAGGGCCGACCATTTTACATGCTACATGCTATATGCTTTATAACACAGGCAGATAATAGCAAGCTGGATACCTGGGGGGCCGTAAAAGTTCGGAACGCGGGCCGCAAATGGCCCTCCGGCCGGACTTTGGACATGCCTGGTTTAAGGGAATGGGTGGGCTACAAGACCAAGACAGATTATCAAGCTTGGGGCAATTTACGCTAGAAAAAAGACGTCTTAGGGGCGATCTGATCACAATGTACAAATATATAAACGGACAGTAAAGAGATATTTGTAGTGATCTCCTTAAGGCCCTATATGGCAGTGATCTGCTGCCGCTGCAGACCGCGGGTATATCCTATGGGCTGCCCAGACGATCTAGCGATCACACGGGCAGCCCCCCGCAGCTTCCCCCGGCCCTCCCTGAACTCACCCGCTTGCTGCTGCTATACAAAACAAAAATAGCTGCTTGAGATTTGGATTAGGAGATTCGCTCTGTAAATTCTGTCATCTCTAGATATAACTAAAATTGTAGCCAAAATTATGCAGCAAAGACCTCGGGTTACTTCACGTGTCATAAATCAAAAGAGTAATGGTGGGTTTACATGGAACGATTATTGTTCGAATTTACTCGATAACTACTGAGGCACGCATTTGAGCGATAATCGGTGTAAACACAGCAAGCAATCAAGCAATGAGCGAAAAATCGTTCATCGTGATCTTTCAACATGTTCTCAAATTGTTGTTGGTCGTTCGCTGAAAATTCGCAGATCGAATCTAAAGAGTCTTTTACAGATTCCCCCTATGTGTGCGATGGGCTTAAGCGATCTTAAAACGATCACAATAACAATTTTTTTCTAACGATTTATCTCTTCCTCTAAACGCTGATCGTTAAAAAAACCAAATTGTTGCTTCAAAATCGTTAAACGATCGATTGGGCGAATTATCGCTCCGTGTAAACGGACCATAAGAAGAAGTGATAAGGTTCCAGATCCCAGATAATGGTTCCAGAACCATTCTTTATGGAAGGTGGTATTGGTTTCCATCTTTATGTTCTTTGTATTTCCAATATTGGTATTCTCATAATATTTATTTTTAGCTAAGGTTTCAATCTGATTTGGCTATAGAACTGTTCTTCTTATCATTCACAATTGTCATCAGAATCATTTTCACCACATTGAATCCTTGAATTTCTTACAAAGAACAATAAAAAATACCAGATATTGGACTGTTCTGACTTTTGTTCGCTCTACTGATATACTAATAACACATGGTCACTAAGGGCCCTATTCCACCGGACGATTATCGTTAAATCGTTCGAATATAAACGATAATCGTTCGGTTGAAATGCAGTTAACGATTAACGACCGAACGAGAAATCGTTGATCGCTTTATAAGACCTGGACCTATTTTTATTGTTGCTCGTTCGCAAATCGTTCGCATTGAATAAGACAACGTTCGGTCGTTCGCAGTAGATACGAACGCAATAGCAAAGAAATAGCGAAGAAAAAGTAAAAGTAAAGTAAAGATTATCGTTCCATGGAAATGAGTGAACATTTTCAGGTCTTTCGCAATAGCGGTCGTTTGAGATCGTTAATCGTTAACGATTATGCGAACCCTAAGGTTCTTTTTGTCTTTATCTTCTACAGACTTCTTTTGAATCTAACACAATCATAGAGCTGGAGCCTGGTAACGCCATTCGGGTTGTGTCCTCCGTGATGAAAGCTGAAATAGACGTCCCGTACAAGGCGATCGCCCGCACCCTGTTTGGGTCTGAGGTTGAAATTCGTGGAATGTGGAAAGGGGTCTCACATTACAACCTGATAGTTAAGCAGGAAGATTATGATAAGTAGATCACATGTCCCAAGATAAACTGTTTCCAAATCATAATGATTAATTTGGATTAAAAATTATTAAAGTCACTGTCTCTGTTATAATTTTCAAAATCATGATATTTTTTTTTTTTAGTTCTCATGCTTTATAACACAGCAAAACTTACTGTATCCAGGTCCAGTCTCCTGAAGGCAGCTATATAACAGCTATACTTACTGTATCCAGATCCAGTCTCCTGAAGGCTGCTATATACCAGCTATACTTACTGTATCCAGGCCCAGTCTCCTGAAGGCTGCTATATAACAGCTATACTTACTGTATCCAGGTCCAGTCTTCTCAAGGCTGATATACAACAGCTATACTTACTGTATCCAGGTCCGGTCTCCTGAAGGCTGCTATATAGCAGCTATACTTACTGTATCCAGGTCCAGTCCCCTGAAGCCTGCTATATAACAGCTATACTTACTGTATCCAGGTCCAGTCTCTTGAAGGCTGCTATATAACAGCTATACTTACTGTATCCAGGTCCAGTCTCCTGAAGGCAGCTATATAACAGCTATACTTACTGTATCCAGGTCCAGTCTCCTGAAGGCAGCTATATAACAGCTATACTTACTGTATCCAGGTCCAGTCTCCTGAAGGCAGCTATATAACAGCTATACTTACTGTATCCAGGTCCAGTCTCCTGAAGGCAGCTATATAACAGCTATACTTACTGTATCCATGTCATGTCTCCTGAAGGCAGCTATGTAACAGCTATACTCACTGTATCCAGGTCCAGTCTCCTGAAGGCTGCTATATAACAGCTATACTTACTGTATCCAGGTCCAGTCTGCTGAAGGCTGCTATATAACAGCTATACTTACTGTATCCAGGTCCAGTCTCCTGAAGGCAGCTATGTAACAGCTATACTCACTGTATCCAGGTCCAGTCTCCTGAAGGCTGCAATATAACAGCTATACTTACTGTATCCAGGCCCAGTCTCCTGAAGGCAGCTATCGAACAACTATAGTTACTGTATCCAGGTCCAGTCTCCTGAAGGCTGCTATATATCAGCTATACTTACTGTATCCAGGTCCAGTCTCCTGAAGGCAGTTATAGAACAACTATAGTTACTGTATCCAAGTCAAGTCACGGTCGCTCCACAAGTGTGATCCCAGTGTGAGCAGCAGCTTGTCCCCAAGAACCAGAATCGGTGCAAGACACTGAGGAACAGGCTGAGAATATGTGGTCAGCAAGCTGGGTCATCAACAGAAGAGTCACTGCAGTACCAGGGATGAGACCAGTATCTTCGTCAGACAGGTAAAAAGTCAGGGCAGGCAACTTCAGAGGCAGGTCACAAAATTGGAGTAGGCAACAGGAGAGTTACATGGTACATGCAGGAAACGCAATCCGGAGAACAGACTTGGGTCAGGATCCATAGAAAATCAGCAGGATGACATACCTTTTGGATATGGGATGGACCCTCACTTCTCCTTGAAACCACTCCAACAACAATAAACACAGACTATGAAATCAAGACACAAAACACACTTTTTGGTGTTGAGATGGCCACACCTTTTTTTAAATCACAAGACTAAAACAATCCCAGAAGTCAGGTGAAATGCTCGGTCACTGGGATTCATGGATACTGTGAGATGCCCAGCCATCTGCCATACACCCGACCAGGCAGCAATAAAAGGGACGGCCCTTTCTGGCTGCCATTCTAGCAGAGCCAGTCTACTCTAAGGGCACTAATGACCCTATTGAAGATCCTCACTCCTGTGCTTAACCACCGTGTCTGCCCATCGATGATTTTACTATTAGGACATCCTTAAAGGGGGGTATTCAGCATTAGAAGAACTTGTTTCCTTTCTTCCAAAGACGGCACCGCTCTTGTCTCCAGTTCAGGTGTAGTTTGCAGTTAAGATCCATTTACATCAATAAAGTTGCAAAACCTCCCCCCGAACTGGAGAAAAGAGTGATACTGTCTCTGGAAGAAAGTGACCATGTTTTTCTAAGGGTCCTATTCCACAGGCCGAGGAGGGCCCGATCAACGATGTAAACGAGCTTCGATCTGCTAGATCGCCGCTCGTTTCCTGGGCCTATTTCACGGCCCGATGATCGTTGAGCGAGGGCTCCATTACCTGTCCAGGCTTCTTCTCCGCGCTGTCTTCATCCCCGGGTCCCACGCGCTCTATCTTCAGAATGGCCGGTCAGCTGACAGGCCACACTCAGCCAATCACAGGCCGTGGCGGTCCCGGCCTGTGATTGGCTGAGCGCTCCGCAGCTGGGATGAAGACAGCGCAGAGAAGAAGCCTGGACAGGTAATGTATGATGCTGCTGCTTGTCAAATCATCGGTTGCCCACCGCGCACCGCTATTCAACCGTAGCGATGTGCGGTGGGGGAACGATGATTTTAGGTCTGGCCCTAAATGAACGATCAGCCGATGACACGATCATCGGATGATCGTTCTCTCTATTCCACCGAACGATAATCGGCCGAATCGGGCCAAACGGGGCCGATCCGGCCGATTATCGTTACTGTGGAATAAGGCCCTAACTCTGGATAACCCCTTTAAGGCTCATCACTTCCAAGACTCAGCCTGTTCACCACCATGAGGTTTAACATCCTCCATGAGTTAAAATGAGTCCACCATATCTTGCCTGCAACTTCCACCTGACTCCTGAACCACCACACCTTTAACACCTTAAATCGACTCGACCGCCACTAAAGCAACTGACTCCAAAGTCTAGCTTCTAGACAATACAATTATATATGATATGGCTGATGATACAGTAACCAACATGAGGAAGCTGTAGCTGTAAACAGACCATAGTAATGAGGACAAAAGGACATACAGGCGTACAGACAAGGAAGAAAAAGATC
This sequence comes from Dendropsophus ebraccatus, assembly GCF_027789765.1. Taxonomy (NCBI): domain Eukaryota; kingdom Metazoa; phylum Chordata; class Amphibia; order Anura; family Hylidae; genus Dendropsophus; species Dendropsophus ebraccatus. The sequence goes on along the minus strand of NC_091460.1, from coordinate 5,549,360 downwards.
ACAGCTTTTTACCCTTAGGGTACTATTACAGGGAACGATTATCGCTCCATGTAATAAATACAACGATCAGCCGATGACAACGATCATACATTACCTATCCACGTTCCAGGGCTGCTTCTGCGGTCTTCTCCCCGGGTCCCGCTCGCTCCGGCTTCAGAGTGGCCTGTCAGCTGACAGGCCACCCGGCCAATCACAGGAACTCAACCATACTAGCTGGGTAATTTCCAGGGTTGTCCTTCTAATGGACCCGTGTCACATGCTGTTTCTCCGCCTTTAGGCTATGTTCACACTACGTAAGAGACCGGCCGTTCCGTGACCCCGGCCGGGTCACAGACTGTGTCTGGCCGGATCATCTCGGCCGGTACTTAAGTACCGGCCGGATGATCCTTTCGGCCGCAGAGCTCTGATCGCGCCCGCATCAGAGCTTCCCATAGCACACAGTGAAGCGAGCGGCCGGAGCCACACTGAATTTCGTCCGCAGAAAACTGACATGTCAGTTGTTTGCAGCGGCGTATGGGATCCCGGCCGAAGCGTGTACGATGTGTGTACGCTCCGGCCGGGATCCCATAGAACAACAGGCATTGTTCCACCGCGGTAAAGGTACGGCCGTTGTTGCCATCGGCAACAACGGCCATACTTTTATGTAGTGTGAACATAGCCTCAATATGAAAATCCTTCTTATTGGTAGACATGGGCCAGCACTACCTCAATACTACCCGCTTCTCCACTGTAATTAAGGTTCCTATTACTCGAACATTGAGATGGTGAAGTAATTGCAATGCACAGTCCTGGGCACCACGTGTCAGGTGGTTAGTATTATCCTGAAGCAACCCTGAGAAAATGTAGGCCAGTTAATAAAACAAATGTCTTCATCACAAGACACTCCTGCCCTTTTCTTTATTCTCCAGCCGCAGTCACCACGTTCAGAGGACTCAATGGGGTAGATTTATCAAAGGGTGTAAAATTTAGAGTGGTGAAAACTGCCCACAGCAACCAATCACAGCTCCTCTTTCCTTTCACCAGAGCTGGAAGCTGAGCTGTGATTGGTTGCTGTGGGCAGTTTCCACCAGTCTAAATTTTCCACTCTTTGATAAATCTCCCCCAATATTTTGTTTTGTGCAGGATTATCTCCCTGATCCCAAGGGGTGTACAATAATAGGGTCCGATAAAAGTAGATGCTTTGCTTCAATTAGAGTGGTAGTCATACTGGCATGATTACGTTTCCACACCAGGGGGCCATACTAAGATGGGTACCCCTCCACACCAGAGGCCATACCAAGATGGTTACCTCTCCACACCAGAGGCCATACCAAGATGGTTACCCCTCCACACCAGAGGTCATATCAAGATGGTTACCCCTACACACCAGAGGCCATACCAAGATGGTTACCCCTACACACCAGAGGCCATACCAAGATGGTTACCCCTACACACCAGAGGCCATACCAAGATGGTTACCCCTCCACACCAGAGGCCATACCAAGATGGTTACCCCTATATACCAGAGGCCATACCGAGATGGTTACCCTACACACCAGAGGCCATACCAAGATGGTTACCTCTCCACACCAGAGGCCATACCAAGATGGTTACCCCTCCACACCAGAGGCCATACCAAGATGGTTACCCGTCCACACCAGAGGCCATTTCAAGATGGTTACCCCTACATACCAGAGGCCATACCAAGATGGTTACCCCTCCACACCAGAGGTCATACTAAGATGGTTACCCCTTCACACCAGAGGTCATACCAAGATGGTTACCCCTCCACACCAGAGGTCATTTCAAGATGGTTACCCCTACATACCAGAGGCCATACTGAGATGGTTACCCCTCAACACCAGAGGGCATACCAAGATGGTTACCCCTCCACACAAGAGGCCATACCAAGATGGTTACCCCTCCAAACCAGAGGTCATATTAAGATGGTTACCCCTCCACACCAGAGGTCATATCAAGATGGTTACCCCTTCACACCAGAGGCCATACCAAGATGGTTACTTCACCACACCAGAGGCCATACCAAGATGGTTACCCCTACACACCAGAGGCCATACCAAGATGGTTACCCCTCCACATTAAAGGCCATACCAAGATGGTTACCCCTACACACCAGAGGCCATACTAAGATGGTTACCCCAACACACCAGAGGGCATACCAAGATGGTTAACCCTCCACACAAGAGGCCATAACAAGATGGTTACCCCTCCACACAAGAGGCCATACTAAGATGGTTACCCCTACATACAGAGGCCATACCAAGATGGTTACCTCTCCACACCAGAGGCCATACCAAGATGGTTACCCCTCCACACAAGAGGCCATACCAAGATGGTTACCCCTCCACACCAGAGGTCATACTAAGATGGTTACCCCTCCACACCAGAGGCCATACCAAGATGGTTACCCCTCCCTACCAGAGGCCATACCAAGATGGTTACCTCTCCACACCAGAGGCCATACCAAGATGGTTACCCCTACACACCAGAGGCCATACCAAGATGGTTACCCCTCCACACCAAAGGCCATACCAAGATGGTTACCCCTACACACCAGAGACCATACTAAGATTGTTACCCCTACACACCAGAGGGCATACCAAGATGGTTAACCCTCCACACAAGAGGCCATACCAAGATGGTTACCCCTCCACACAAGAGGCCATACTAAGATGGTTACCCCTACATACCAGAGGCCATACCAAGATGGTTACCTCTCCACACCAGAGGCCATACCAAGATGGTTACCCCTCCACACAAGAGGCCATACTAAGATGGTTACCCCTCCACACCAGAGGCCATACCAAGATGGTTACCCCTCCACACCAGAGGCCATACCAAGATGGTTACCCCTACACACCAGAGGGCATACCAAGATGGTTAACCCCCCACACAAGAGGCCATACCAAGATGGTTACCCCTCCACACAAGAGACCATACTAAGATGGTTACCCCTACATACCAGAGGCCATACCAAGATGGTTACCTCTCCACACCAGAGGCCATACCAAGACGGTTACCCCTCCACACAAGAGGCCATACCAAGACGGTTACCCCTCCACACCAGAGGTCATACTAAGATGGTTACCCCTCCACACCAGAGGCCATACCAAGATGGTTACCCCTCCACACCAGAGGTCATATCAAGATGGTTACCCCTCCACATCAGAGGCCATACCAAGATGGTTACCTCTCCACACCAGAGGCCATACCAAGATGGTTACCCCTACACACCAGAGGCCATACCAAGATGGTTAACCCTCCACACAAGAGGCCATACCAAGATGGTTACCCCTCCACACAAGAGGCCATACTAAGATGGTTACCCCTACATACCAGAGGCCATACCAAGATGGTTACCTCTCCACACCAGAGGCCATACCAAGACTGTTACCCCTCCACACAAGAGGCCATACCAAGATGGTTACCCCTCCACACCAGAGGTCATACTAAGATGGTTACCCCTCCACACCAGAGGCCATACCAAGATGGTTACCCCTCCACACCAGAGGTCATATCAAGATGGTTACCCCTCCACATCAGAGGCCATACCAAGATGGTTACCTCTCCACACCAGAGGCCATACCAAGATGGTTACCCCTACACACCAGAGGCCATACCAAGATGGTTACCCCTCCACACCAAAGGCCATACCAAGATGGTTACCCGTACACACCAGAGGCCATACTAAGATGGTTACCCCTACACACCAGAGGGCATACCAAGATGGTTAACCCTCCACACAAGAGGCCATACCAAGATGGTTACCCCTCCACACAAGAGGCCATACTAAGATGGTTACCCCTACATACCAGAGGCCATACCAAGATGGTTACCTCTCCACACCAGAGGCCATACCAAGATGGTTACCCCTCCACACAAGAGGCCATACTAAGATGGTTACCCCTCCACACCAGAGGTCATACTAAGATGGTTACCCCTCCACACCAGAGGCCATACCAAGATGGTTACCCCTCCACACCAGAGGTCATATCAAGATCGGTACCCCTCCACACCAGAGGCCATACCAAGATGGTTACCTCTCCACACTAGAGGCCATACCAAGATGGTTACCCCTACACACCAGAGGCCATACCAAGATGGTTACCCCTCCACACCAAAGGCCATATCAAGATGGTTACCCCTCCACACCAGAGGCAATACTAAAATGGTTACCCCTACACACCAGAGGGCATACCAAGATGGGTAACCCTCCACACAAGAGGCCATACCAAGATGGTTACCCCTCCACACAAGAGGCCATACTAAGATGGTTACCCCTACATACCAGAGGCCATACCAAGATGGTTACCTCTCCACACCAGAGGCCATACCAAGATGGTTACCCCTCCACACAAGAGGCCATACTAAGATGGTTACCCCTCCACACCAGAGGTCATACTAAGATGGTTACCCCTCCACACCAGAGGCCATACCAAGATGGTTACCCCTCCACACCAGAGGTCATATGAAGATGGGTACCCCTCCACACCAGAGGCCATACCAAGATGGTTACCTCTCCACACCAGAGGCCATACCAAGATGGTTACCCATACACACCAGAGGCCATACCAAGATGGTTACCCCTACACACCAGAGGCCATACTAAGATGGTTACCCCTACATACCAGAGGCCATACCGAGATGGTTACCCCTCAACACCAGAGGCCATACTGAGATGGTTACCCCTACATACCAGAGGCCATACCGAGATGGTTACCCCTCAACACCAGAGGGCATACCAAGATGGTTACCCCTCCACACAAGAGGCCATACCAAGATGGTTACCCCTCAACACCAGAGGGCATACCAAGATGGTTACCCCTCCACACTAGAGGTTATACTAAGATGGTTACCCCTCCACACAAGAGGCCATACCAAGATGGTTACCTCTCCACACCAGAGGCCATAGCAAGATGGTTACCCCTACACACCAGAGGCCATACCAAGATGGTTACCCCTCCACACCAAAGGCCATACCAAGATGGTTACCCCTACACACCAGAGGCCATACTAAGATGGTTACCCCTACATACCAGAGGCCATACCAAGATGGTTACCTCTCAACACCAGAGGCCATACCAAGATGGTTACCCCTCCACACCAAAGGCCATACCGAGATGGTTACCCCTCAACACCAGAGGCCATACTAAGATGGTTACCCCTACATACCAGAGGCCATACCAAGATGGTTACCCCTACACACCAGAGGCCATACTAAGATGGTTACCCCTACATACCAGAGGCCATAACGAGATGGTTACCCATCAGCACCAGAGGCCATACTAAGATGGTTACCCCTACATACAAGAGGCCATACCGAGATGGTTACCCCTCAACACCAGAGGGCATACCAAGATGGTTACCCCTCCACACAAGAGGCCATACCAAGATGGTTACCCCTCCACACCAGAGGCCATACCAAGATGGTTACCCCTCCACACCAGAGGCCATACCAAGATGGTTACCTCTCCACACCAGAGGCCATACCAAGATGGTTACCCCTACACACCAGAGGCCATACCAAGATGGTTACCCCTCCACACCAAAGGCCATACCAAGATGGTTACACCTACACACCAGAGGCCATACTAAGATGGTTACTCCTACATACCAGAGGCCATACCAAGATGGTTACCTCTCCACACCAGAGGCCATACCAAGATGGTTACCCCTTCACACCAAAGGCCATACCAAGATGGTTACTCCTACACACCAGAGGCCATACTAAGATGGTTACCCCTCCACACCAAAGGCCATACCAAGATGGTTACCCCTACACACCAGAGGCCATACTAAGATAGTTACCCCTACATACCAGAGGCCATACCAAGATGGTTACCCCTCCACACAAGAGGCCATACTAAGATGGTTACCCCTACATACCAGAGGCCATACCGAGATGGTTACCCCTCAACACCAGAGGCCATACTAAGATGGTTACCCCTACATACAAGAGGCCATACCGAGATGGTTACCCCTCAACACCAGAGGGCATACCAAGATGGTTACCCCTCCACACAAGAGGCCATACCAAGATGGTTACCCCTCCACACCAGAGGTCATACTAAGATGGTTACCCCTCCATACCAGAGGCCATACCAAGATGGTTACCCCTCCACACCAGAGGTCATATCAAGATGGTTACCCCTCCACACCAGAGGCCATACCAAGATATGTTACCTCTCCACACCAGAGGCCATACCAAGATGGTTACCCCTACACACCAGAGGCCATACCAAGATGGTTACCCCTCCACACCTAAGGCCATACCAAGATGGTTACCCCTCCACACCAGAGGCCATACTAAGATGGTTACCCCTACATACCAGAGGCAATACCAAGATGGTTACCTCTCAACACCAGAGGCCATACCAAGATGGTTACCCCTTCACACCAAAGGCCATACCAAGATGGTTACCCCTACACACCAGAGGCCATACTAAGATGGTTACCCCTCCACACCAAAGGCCATACCAAGATGGTTACCCCTACACACCAGAGGCCATACTAAGATGGTTACCCCTACATACCAGAGGCCATACCAAGATGGTTACCCCTCCACACAAGAGGCCATACTAAGATGGTTACCCCTCCACACCAAAGGCCATACCGAGATGGTTACCCCTCAACACCAGAGGCCATACTAAGATGGTTACCCCTACATACAAGAGGCCATACCGAGATGGTTACCCCTCAACACCAGAGGGCATACCAAGATGGTTACCCCTCCACACAAGAGGCCATACCAAGATGGTTACCCCTCCACACCAGAGGCCATACCAAGATGGTTACCCCTCCACACCAGAGGCCATACCAAGATGGTTACCTCTCCACACCAGAGGCCATACCAAGATGGTTACCCCTACACACCAGAGGCCATACTAAGATGGTTACCCCTCCACACCAAAGGCCATACCAAGATGGTTACCCCTACACACCAGAGGCCATACTAAGATGGTTACCCCTACATACCAGAGGCCATACCAAGATGGTTACCCCTCCACACAAGAGGCCATACTAAGATGGTTACCCCTACATACCAGAGGCCATACCGAGATGGTTACCCCTCAACACCAGAGGCCATACTAAGATGGTTACCCCTACATACAAGAGGCCATACCGAGATGGTTACCCCTCAACACCAGAGGGCATACCAAGATGGTTACCCCTCCACACCAGAGGCCATACCAAGATGGTTACCCCTCCACACCAGAGGCCATACCAAGATGGTTACCCCTCCACACCAGAGGCCATACCAAGATGGTTACCTCTCCACACCAGAGGCCATACCAAGATGGTTACCTCTCCACACCAGAGGCCATACCAAGATGGTTACCCCTTCACACCAAAGGCCATACCAAGATGGTTACTCCTACACACCAGAGGCCATACTAAGATGGTTACCCCTCCACACCAAAGGCCATACCAAGATGGTTACCCCTACACACCAGAGGCCATACTAAGATGGTTACCCCTACATACCAGAGGCCATACTAAGATGGTTACCCCTCCACACAAGAGGCCATACTAAGATGGTTACCCCTACATACCAGAGGCCATACTGAGATGGTTACCCCTCAACACCAGAGGCCATACTAAGATGGTTACCCCTACATACAAGAGGCCATACCGAGATGGTTACCCCTCAACACCAGAGGGCATACCAAGATGGTTACCCCTCCACACAAGAGGCCATACCAAGATGGTTACCCCTCCACACCAGAGGCCATACCAAGATGGTTACCCCTCCACACCAGAGGCCATACCAAGATGGTTACCTCTCCACACCAGAGGCCATACCAAGATGGTTACCTCTCCACACCAGAGGCCATACCAAGATGGTTACCCCTTCACACCAAAGGCCATACCAAGATGGTTACTCCTACACACCAGAGGCCATACTAAGATGGTTACCCCTCCATACCAGAGGCCATACCAAGATGGTTACCCCTCCACACCAGAGGTCATATCAAGATGGTTACCCCTCCACACCAGAGGCCATACCAAGATATGTTACCTCTCCACACCAGAGGCCATACCAAGATGGTTACCCCTACACACCAGAGGCCATACCAAGATGGTTACCCCTCCACACCTAAGGCCATACCAAGATGGTTACCCCTCCACACCAGAGGCCATACTAAGATGGTTACCCCTACATACCAGAGGCCATACCAAGATGGTTACCTCTCAACACCAGAGGCCATACCAAGATGGTTACCCCTTCACACCAAAGGCCATACCAAGATGGTTACCCCTACACACCAGAGGCCATACTAAGATGGTTACCCCTCCTCACCAAAGGCCATACCAAGATGGTTACCCCTACACACCAGAGGCCATACTAAGATGGTTACCCCTACATACCAGAGGCCATACCAAGATGGTTACCCCTCCACACAAGAGGCCATACTAAGATGGTTACCCCTACATACCAGAGGCCATACCGTGATGGTTACCCCTCAACACCAGAGGCCATACTAAGATGGTTACCCCTACATACAAGAGGCCATACCGAGATGGTTACCCCTCAACACCAGAGGGCATACCAAGATGGTTACCCCTCCACACAAGAGGCCATACCAAGATGGTTACCCCTCCACACCAGAGGTCATACTAAGATGGTTACCCCTCCACACCTAAGGCCATACCAAGATGGTTACCCCTACACACCAGAGGCCATACTAAGATGGTTACCCCTACATAGCAGAGGCCATACCAAGATGGTTACCTCTCAACACCAGAGGCCATACCAAGATGGTTACCCCTTCACACCAAAGGCCATACCAAGATGGTTACCCCTACACACCAGAGGCCATACTAAGATGGTTACCCCTCCACACCAAAGGCCATACCAAGATGGTTACCCCTCCACACCAGAGGCCATACCAAGATGGTTACCCCTCCACACCAGAGGCCATACCAAGATGGTTACCTCTCCACACCAGAGGCCATACCAAGATGGTTACCCCTTCACACCAAAGGCCATACCAAGATGGTTACTCCTACACACCAGAGGCCATACTAAGATGGTTACCCCTCCACACCAAAGGCCATACCAAGATGGTTACCCCTACACACCAGAGGCCATACTAAGATGGTTACCCCTACATACCAGAGGCCATACTAAGATGGTTACCCCTCCACACAAGAGGCCATACTAAGATGGTTACCCCTACATACCAGAGGCCATACCGAGATGGTTACCCCTCAACACCAGAGGCCATACTAAGATGGTTACCCCTACATACAAGAGGCCATACCGAGATGGTTACCCCTCAACACCAGAGGGCATACCAAGATGGTTACCCCTCCACACAAGAGGCCATACCAAGATGGTTACCCCTCCACACCAGAGGCCATACCAAGATGGTTACCCCTCCACACCAGAGGCCATACCAAGATGGTTACCTCTCCACACCAGAGGCCATACCAAGATGGTTACCTCTCCACACCAGAGGCCATACCAAGATGGTTACCCCTACACACCAAAGGCCATACCAAGATGGTTACTCCTACACACCAGAGGCCATACTAAGATGGTTACCCCTCCATACCAGAGGCCATACCAAGATGGTTACCCCTCCACACCAGAGGTCATATCAAGATGGTTACCCCTCCACACCAGAGGCCATACCAAGATATGTTACCTCTCCACACCAGAGGCCATACCAAGATGGTTACCCCTACACACCAGAGGCCATACCAAGATGGTTACCCCTCCACACCTAAGGCCATACCAAGATGGTTACCCCTCCACACCAGAGGCCATACTAAGATGGTTACCCCTACATACCAGAGGCCATACCAAGATGGTTACCTCTCAACACCAGAGGCCATACCAAGATGGTTACCCCTTCACACCAAAGGCCATACCAAGATGGTTACCCCTACACACCAGAGGCCATACTAAGATGGTTACCCCTCCACACCAAAGGCCATACCAAGATGGTTACCCCTACACACCAGAGGCCATACTAAGATGGTTACCCCTACATACCAGAGGCCATACCAAGATGGTTACCCCTCCACACAAGAGGCCATACTAAGATGGTTACCCCTACATACCAGAGGCCATACCGAGATGGTTACCCCTCAACACCAGAGGCCATACTAAGATGGTTACCCCTACATACAAGAGGCCATACCGAGATGGTTACCCCTCAACACCAGAGGGCATACCAAGATGGTTACCCCTCCACACAAGAGGCCATACCAAGATGGTTACCCCTCCACACCAGAGGTCATACTAAGATGGTTACCACTCCACACCTAAGGCCATACCAAGATGGTTACCCCTACACACCAGAGGCCATACTAAGATGGTTACCCCTACATAGCAGAGGCCATACCAAGATGGTTACCTCTCAACACCAGAGGCCATACCAAGATGGTTACCCCTTCACACCAAAGGCCATACCAAGATGGTTACCCCTACACACCAGAGGCCATACTAAGATGGTTACCCCTCCACACAAGAGGCCATACCAAGATGGTTACCCCTCCACACAAGAGGCCATACTAAGATGGTTACCCCTACATACCAGAGGCCATACCGAGATGGTTACCCCTCAACACCAGAGGCCATACTAAGATGGTTACCCCTACATACAAGAGGCCATACCGAGATGGTTACCCCTCAACACCAGAGGGCATACCAAGATGGTTACCCCTCCACACAAGAGGCCATACCAAGATGGTTACCCCTCCACACCAGAGGTCATACTAAGATGGTTACCCCTCCATACCAGAGGTCATACCGAGATGGTTACCCCTCCACACCAGAGGTCATATCAAGATGGTTACCCCTCCACACCAGAGGCCATACCAAGATGGTTACCTCTCCACACCAGAGGCCATACCAAGATGGTTACCCCTCAACACCAGAGGGTATACCAAGATGGTTACCCCTCCACACAAGAGGCCATACCAAGATGGTTACCCCTCCACACAAGAGGCCATACTAAGATGGTTACCCCTACATACCAGATGCCATACCAAGATGGTTACCCCTCCACACCAGAGGCCATACCAAGATGATTACCCCTCAACACCAGAGGGCATACCAAGATGGTTACCCCTCCACACAAGAGGCCATTCTAAGATGGTTACCCCTCCACACAAGAGGCCATACTAAGATGGTTACCCCTCAACACCAGAGGCCATACCAAGATGGTTACCTCTCCACACCAGAGGCCATACCAAGATGGTTACCCCTCCACACAAGAGGCCATACTAAGATGGTTACCCCTCAACACCAGAGGCCATACCAAGATCTTCCATACCAGCAAACAACACCTCCAATGATGAACCTTAGCAGCCAATTTATTTATGTATTTTTAGGTAACTTCAAGGAGCAACAACCTTACAGGAGAGATAAGGACAAATTAATAAATGTCTGTATTATTCTTTTAAATTAATAAATAGTAAAAAATTACAAATAGTTTTGGGCATACCCCACATACCAGAGCTGCTCCAGCCTATTCCCCAACCTGGGCTGCCAAAAACCAACCTGTTCATTGTATGTAAGGTATATGGGCTCAATAATGAGCCAGCCTAATGTTAAGGCAACACTAAAGGGAAGACTTGAGCAGCTTTCTGTGTGTATCAGAATGGAACATTACAGGTTACCCCTGGGGAAATATCCCACCACAGAGTATGCTAAGGTCAGCGATGGGCAATGCTGCATTATATGATAATAATATAGTGTGGATGTAACTACAATGGTTGTGCCAGAGAATTGTAATTCAATTTACTGTGAATCAGGTGGTAGGGACCCCTGCTATTTATGGGGCCCTATAAAGTTAGTTATACCCCTATACTATAGCAAAAAGGAATGTAAGAGGCCAACTCATCTTTACATATAGATACCATTTCCTCCAGTAAACACATGGATATACAGTAAAACCTTGGTTTTCGAACTAAATTTCCCCCTGAAGTTTTGCTCGGTATCCGAACATTGCTCGGTATCCGAACAAAACCAGGGGGATAACTGTCAGCTGAACTGATGTTCAGCTGACAGTTAGAGGTGTTCGGAACACTGAGAGGCAGGAGCGGGCGGCTATTTAAACTTGCCGCCGTGCTCCTGCTCCAATCAGCTGCGGGGGACACCCTGTAAAGAAGTGGGGAATCCCATCATAATGATGGGATTCCCCACTTCTTTACAGGGTGTCCCCGGCAGCTGAGAGGAGCAGGAGCACGGCGGCAAGTTTAAATAGCCGCCCGCTCCTGCCTCTCACTGCGGGGACAGGCTGTAAAGAAGCCGTCTCCCAGCGCTGTCCTCCTGTCTCTCCCCACCAGCCCCTCCGCCCCCCCGGAGCGCTGTACACCCCTATAGACTGCGGCGCGCCCGCAGCCCCGCTCACCAGCTTCTTGCTCCCGCTGCTCCCCGCCGCCTCTGCAGGGTAAGAGAGAGTCCGCAGAGGCGGCGGGGAGCAGCGAAGCAAGAAGCTGGCGAGCGGGGCTGCGGGCGCGCCGCAGTCTATAGGGGTGTACAGCGCTCCGGGCCGGCGGGGGAGGGGAGCGGAGGGGCTGGTAGGGAGAGACAGGAGGACAGTGCTGGGAGACGGCTTCTTTACAGCCTGTCCCCGCAGTGAGAGGCAGGAGCGGGCGGCTATTTAAACTTGCCGCCGTGCTCCTGCTCCTCTCAGCTGCCGGGGACACCGTGTAAAGAAGTGGGGAATCCCATCATTATGATGGGATTCCCCACTTCTTTACAGGGTGTCCCCCGCAGCTGATTGGAGCAGGAGCACGGCGGCAAGTTTAAATAGCCGCCCGCTCCTGCCTCTCACTGTTGCGGGGGATGTGGAGTGTTTTTGCACTCTGTGGGCCGGGTGCTCTGCACCTGACCCACGGAGTGTAAAAACCAATTAATCACATTTACATTGTTCCCTATGGGAACTTACAGCTCGGTTTTCGAACTGCTCGGTTATGGAACAGCCTTCCAGAACCAATTATGTTCGAAAACCGAGGTACCACTGTATATATATATATATATATATATATATATATATATATATATATATATATATATAACACCATATTCACATCCTGTAGTTATCTATTACTGCGTGAGCTGCATATGCATTATATAGAGAGCAGCTCCAGGATGGCTGTCATGCTAAATACAGCACAGTCATTATACACAGCACAGTCATTGTACACAGCACAGTCATTGTACACAGTACAGTCATTGTACACAGCACAGTCATTATACACAACACAGTCATTATACACAACACAGTCATTATACACAGCACAGTCATTATACACAGTACAGTCATTGTACACAGCACAGTCATTATACACAGTACAGTCATTGTACACAACACAGTCATTATACACAGCACAGTCATTGTACACAGCAGTCATTATACACAACACAGTCATTGTACACAGCACAGTCATTATACACAACACAGTCATTATACACAGCACAGTCATTGTACACAGCACAGTCATTATACACAACACAGTCATTATACACAGTACAGTCATTGTACACAGCACAGTCATTATACACAACACAGTCATTATACACAACACAGTCATTATACACAACACAGTCATTATACACAGCACAGTCATTATACACAGCACAGTCATTATACACAGCACAGTCATTATACACAGCAGTCATTATACACAGCACAGTCATTATACACAACACAGTCATTATACACAGCACAGTCATTGTACACAGCACAGTCATTATACACAACACAGTCATTATACACAACACAGTCATTATACACAGCACAGTCATTATACACAGCACAGTCATTATACACAGCACAGTCATTATACACAACACAGTCATTATACACAGTACAGTCATTGTACACAGTACAGTCATTATACACAACACAGTCATTATACACAGTACAGTCATTGTACACAGCACAGTCATTATACACAACACAGTCATTATACACAGCACAGTCATTATACACAGCACAGTCATTATACACAGCAGTCATTATACACAGCACAGTCATTATACACAGCACAGTCATTATACACAACACAGTCATTATACACAACACAGTCATTATACACAGCACAGTCATTATACACAACACAGTCATTATACACAGTACAGTCATTGTACACAGCACAGTCATTATACACAACACAGTCATTATACACAACACAGTCATTATACACAGTACAGTCATTATACACAGCACAGTCATTATACACAACACAGTCATTATACACAGCACAGTCATTATACACAGCACAGTCATTGTACACAGTACAGTCATTATACACAACACAGTCATTATACACAACACAGTCATTATACACAACACAGTCATTATACACAACACAGTCATTATACACAGTACAGTCATTATACACAGCACAGTCATTATACACAACACAGTCATTATACACAGCACAGTCATTATACACAACACAGTCATTATACACAGTACAGTCATTGTACACAGCACAGTCATTATACACAACACAGTCATTATACACAACACAGTCATTATACACAGTACAGTCATTATACACAACACAGTCATTATACACAACACAGTCATTATACACAGCACAGTCATTGTACACAGCAGTCATTATACACAACACAGTCATTATACACAACACAGTCATTGTACACAGCACAGTCATTGTACACAGTACAGTCATTGTACACAGCACAGTCATTATACACAACACAGTCATTATACACAGCACAGTCATTATACACAACACAGTCATTATACACAGCACAGTCATTATACACAGCACAGTCATTATACACAGCACAGTCATTATACACAACACAGTCATTATACACAACACAGTCATTGTACACAGCCTGGACAGTATACAAAGCATATTCATTATATACAGCATTGACAGTGTACATAGTATTCTCATTACATACAGCATGTGCAGAGTATACAGCACAGTCATTATACACAGCATATTCACCATTTACAGCATGGACAGTGTATACAGCATATTAACAATGTGTACAGCATAGGCCTTAAAAGGCTTACTAAACCACTGGATCTCTGACACACTTCCCACTATTTCTGAGCTAACAACCTCGATTAACCCCTTGCCGCAAAATGACGTTCCTGGAACGTCATGTAAAACAGGTAGTTCCCTCAACATGACGTTCCAGGAACGTCATGGCTTCCCTGCCTCCCCCCGCTGTCCCTATAGAAGATCGGGCAGCAGGAGGATGCTATGTCACACAGCATCCTCCTGCTGCCTCTGCCCGGAGGGGAGCCGCGCTCCCCCCGGGCAGTTAACCCCATAAACGCCGCGGTTAATGCGACCGCAGCGTCTATGGGGAGATCGGGCGGCAGGGGGAGGCTGCAGCACGTTGCCTCCCCCCACCGCCACAACAAGTGTGTCCCTCGGCCCCCTCCCCTTGTCCCCCGATACCGGAGATCACCGTTATACCGGTACCGGGAATTACCGGCGCCGCCGATAGCTTTCATCTCCCCCCACCATGAATCCACGGTGGGGGGAGATGAAAAATGTCCCCTCAGACCCCAGATCAGCCCCCCTAGTAGGGCGATAACTAACCCGCTCCCTCCTCGGGCGGCCATCAGATCCAAGATGGCCGCCCCCATCCCTGCAAACAAACGATGTTTGTTTGCAGGGATGGAAATGAATAAATGATCAAAGCCCCATGCTCTCCGCCACCGGAGGTAGCGGAGACCATGGGGCAGTGATCGGGGACCCCTCCGTTTGGTCCCGGAGCAGGCGATCGGCGGTATATACTATATACCGCTGATCGCCTGTTCCCAGTGCAAAGAAGCACTTTTTATCCCATGTCACCATAAATCATTGGTGACAGGGGATAAAAAGTGTCAGTAAGTCGCCCCCTAAGTCGCCCCCCACCCCCCCTGTAACCCCCGTCCCCCAGTCACCCCCCCTTCCCCATATACTCACCTGATCCTGGAGCTCCTTCCTCCTCAACGTCCTGGCTGGTTATGAAGTGCGCATGCGCTCCACAACCAGCCAACTCTGAAAATTTAAAGTGACAGAGACCAATTCGGTCTCTGTCACTGAACTATGATTACTGTGATAGAAAATATCACAGTAATCATAGTAATACAGTGAAAATGAATGTGTAAAAGTACAAAAAGTGACAAACATACAAAAAAATAAAACACACACTTTTTATTATAGTAATAATTGCAGTTTACTCCCAGATTACCCCTAACCCCCCAGATTGCCCGTAACCACCGCACGTTGCCCGTAACCACCGCACGTTGCCCGTAACCACCGCACGTTGCCCGCAACCACCCCCGGTTGCCCGTAACCACCCCCGGTTTCCCGTAATCACGCCAGATTGCATGTAACCACCGCACGTTGCCCGTAACCACCGCACATTGACCGTAACCACCCCCGGTTTCCCGTAATCACGCCAGATTGCACGTAACCACCGCACGTTGCCCGTAACCACCGCACATTGACCGTAACCACCCCCGGTTTCCCGTAACCGCGCCAGATTACACGTAACCACCGCACATTGCCACTGACCACCGCACACTGCCACTGACCACCGCATGTTGCCACTGACCACCACATGTTACCTCTGACATCGCACACTGCCTCTAACCACCCCACACTGCCTCTAACCACCGCACACTGCCTCTAACCACCGCACACTGCCTCTAACCACCGCACACTGCCTCTAACCACCGCACACTGCCTCTAACCACCCCACGCTGCCTCTAACCACCGCACGCTGCCTCTAACCACCGCACGCTGCCTCTAACCACCGCACGCTGCCTCTAACCACCGCACGTTGCCTCTAACCACCGCACGCTGCCTCTAACCACCGCACCCTGCCTCTAACCAACCCAAATTGCCAATGAGCCCCTCAAGATTGCCCGTAACCACGCCAGATTGCCGTAACCAACCCAAATTACATATAAGCACTTTAGTTTATCCGTAACAAACCGAGATTATCCGTAACCCCCTCACGTTGCCTGTAACCACTGCAGGTTGCCCGTGACCACCTCCAGATTACCCGTAACCACAGCAGGTTGCCCATAACCACCCCAGGTTGCCCGTAACCACAGCAGGTTGCCCATAACCACCCCAGACTGTCCGTAACCCCCCCCCCCCCCGCATTACCTGTAATCTAATTTTTTTTATTGTATTTTAGTAACTGCGCTATTCTAATAACCATTACTAGCTGCGGTTTTGCTCCAGCAAATTGGCGCTCCCTTTCTTCTGAGCCCTGCTGTGTGCCCATACAGTGGTTTATGCCCACATATGGGGTACCGTTCTACTCAGGAGAACCTGCGTTATAGATTTTGGGGTGAATTTTTTTCTCCTGTTTCTCGTGAAATTTAGAAATTTTAAACTAAACCAACATATTATTGGAAAAATTCGAGTTTTTCATTTTTACTGTCTACTTTTGAATACTTTCCTCTAATACCTGTGGGGTCAAAATGCTCACCACACCCCAAGATGAATTCTCTGAGGGGTGCACTTTCCAAAATGGGGTGACTTATGGCGAGATTTTACTCTGCTGGCACTACAGGGGCGCTGCAAACGCACCTGGCGCTCAGAAACTTCTTCAGCAAAATCTGCACTGAAAATGCTAATTGGCGCTCCTTCCCTTTTGAGCCCGGCTGTGTGCCCATGCAGTGGTTTATGCCCACATATGGGGTACCTTTGTATTCAGAAGAACCTGCGTTACAGATTTTTGGGTAATTTTTTTCTACTGTTCCTCGTGAAATTGAGAAATTTCAAACTAAACTAACATATTATTGGAAAAATTCAGGTTTTTCATTTTAACTGTCTAATTTTGAATACTTTCCTCTAATACCTGTGGGGTCAAAATGCTCACCACACCACAAAATGAATTCTTTGAGGGGTGCACTTTACAAAATGGGGTGACTTATGGCAGTTTTTCTTTCTGCTGGCACTACAGGGGCACTGCAAACGCACCTGGCGCTCAGAAACTTCTTCAGCAAAATCTGCATTAAAAAAGCTAATTGGTGCTCCCTTCCTTCTGAGCCCCGCTGTGTGCCCATACAGTGGTTTACGCCCACATATGAGGTACTGTTGTACTCAGGAGAACCTGCGTTACAAATTTTGGCATGCTTTTTTTCTCATGTTCCTTTTGAAAATTAGAAACTTTAATCTAAACGTATATATTATTGGAAAATTTAAATTTTCCATTTTTTTACGGCCTAATGGTGAACACTTTCCTCCAGCCCTTGTAGGGTTAAAATGCTCATTATACCCCTAGATTAATTCTTTAAGGTGTCTAGTTTCCAAAATGGGGTCACTTATGGGGGTTTCCAGTATACAAGCCTCCTAAATCCATTTAAAAAAAGAACTGGTCCCTAAAAAAATCCATTTTGGAAATTTCATGAAAATTTGATAATTTGCTGATACATTTCTAAGCCCCGTAACACCCTAAAAAAGTAAAATATGTTTACCAAATTATGCCAGAATAAAGAGGACATATTGATAATGTGATTTAGTAACTAATTTATGTGATATGACTTCCTTTTTTAAGAAGCAGAGAATTTCAAAGTTCATAAAATGCAAATTTTTCAAATTTTTCCTGATATTTTGATGTTTTTCACAAAAAAAAACAAAGTAGTGACCAAATTTTGCCACTAACATAAAGTGCCATATGTGATGAAAAAACAATCTCAGAATCGCTAGCATACGTTAAAGCATCACTGAGCTATAAGCGCATAAAGTGAGACAGGTCAGATTTTAAAAAATTAGCCTGGTCATTAAGGCCAAAACAGGCTTTAGAGGCAAGGGGTTAAAGAAACTCTTCATTGGGAAATGCTGGATGCAATCCGCAACAAAGATGTTTCCACAAAAAAATTCATAAAAAAATGGAAATTTTTTCTCATAAAGGTTATGTCGCAGGAGGAGAGGGAAGCTGTTATGAAACACTTTTGTAATACTGTTTGGTATCAGACGGCGGAGGCAAAGGGCACCCTAGGAGTACTCAGAGTTCATTAATTATATTAAAGATAGAGATTCTTTATCTACATTTCTTTCTATCCTGTAGAGGATTTATTTTTGTTCTTTAGATCCTATTGTTCTTTATAGCAAAATTGTTTTCAAACTTACTATATTGTATCCTATTTATATCTTCCTTTTGATATGTAACTGTATTGTTATTGATAAAATTTGAAAATAAATAAATAAATAAAACAATGTGTACAGCATAGTCACTATACACAGCCTGGACAGCATACCTCCCAACTTTTTGGACAGCCAAAGAGGGACACTTGTGGGTCACTCTAGGGAATTTTTACAGACATTTCTATACTTTGAATTCAAGGATGCGTCCACACATACATTTAGATATCTGCCAATCTGCAGCAGATCCTGTGTGTGTGACTGTATCCTTAGGTCCCATTCACACATCAGTAACCCTGTCTGTAATTGCGGACTGGATTGCGAATGTGTTTCAGTAACTTTTCGCATTTGCACGGACCCAATGTCAGATAGGTGACACGGACGCACAGTGGCTTAATCATTTTTTACAGCAGGATTATGTCCCCAGGACAGATGGGTAACAACTACAGATGTGTGTATGGGGCCATAACGTCACATGATTCATCTAAATATAACAATGTTTAGGATCCAACTTGCACCACATGATGGAATAATGTCCACATTTGAGTCTATTATACAGTAAGAAACCAAATATATGTCCGCCACCAGTCTGGGTCCTTCCCTAGTAATCAAAACATCCAAATAGTTAATTTTGTTATAGTCACAGTGCATGGGAAATGTAATTGTTCTGTCGATGGAATTTAAATAATTCACAAATGTCACTAATTGTGGCATGTCATCTTTCCACAACAGGTAGAGGTCATCGATGTAACACTCCCACAATCCAACATGTTGGAAGTGGGGGGGAGGGGGGGGGGTTACATAGATTGACATCTTCTCCAGGTGTGACACAAGAATATTAGCATATGTGGGTGGATAATTAGCACCCGCCCCCACACCTCCTTTCTGTAAGTAGATTTGTTCATTGTACATAAAGTAATTGTTAGTCACGGCAATGTCAAATAACTGTAGCATGAAGTCTTCCTCTTTTGGTGCAAGTGACAGTTCCTCCAGTCCAGTCCTGACTGCTTCTCTACCCATCTCCTTGTCGATAGAGGTATAGAGACTCACAATGTCTAATGGTACTAAGGTACTGCCAGGACAGGGGAGGTAGGGACAAGACAGGACAGTGAGCCCTAAGCTGAACCCACCCCCTGTCCCTACCTGCTTGCATCAAATGGCCCTAGGTAGCCGCGGACAACCATGAAGGCGGTCCCTGCTCTGGTATAGGTGCAACACAGAACGAGACAGACGAAACACAAAGGGAGAGTCGACAAGCCAAAGTCCAAACCAAACGGCCAATGTAGTACAAAGTCAGGTAACGGTTCAGGGAAGAAAAAGAGTGCTGCAACTCACACCTATGGCTGATACTAGTGCCGCTAGGCTGCATAAAAAACATCAGAATTCTGTATGTGAATTGATCAAGCCACACTGCCCCATGTACCTCGCGCAGGTATCTGATACACATGGGTCCCTACACTAAGTCCACACTGTGCCAGTCAGCGACCACCACCCCCGCAGGCGTGCACAGTCGGGGAAGGGAGGCCATGGAACGGCCCTGCGACCCCCATGCCACAGGACCAGACCCAAAAATGCCACACCAAAACCCAGCCAGCACCACCAGCGGAGGAAGTTGCCCCCAAACAGCACAAGTCTGGATAAGGTATTGCACTCACCATAGCTATCAAAGATAGAATGGGACAGACAGGAGGGATTAAAACCATGAGCACTCAGGTGTCTCCTGCTAATTGCGGTCATGTGGGTCTCACCAGGATGAGTGCAAAACAAGGAGAAAAGAGAGAAACAAAA
Organism: Dendropsophus ebraccatus; assembly: GCF_027789765.1. Taxonomy (NCBI): domain Eukaryota; kingdom Metazoa; phylum Chordata; class Amphibia; order Anura; family Hylidae; genus Dendropsophus; species Dendropsophus ebraccatus. The sequence goes on along the minus strand of NC_091460.1, from coordinate 5,528,465 downwards.
TACGGTTCAGGGAAGAAAAAGAGTGCTGCACCTCACACCTATGGCTGATACTAGTACCTCTCGACTGCATAAAAAACATCAGAATTCTGTATGTGAATTGATCAAGCCACACTGCCCCATGTACCTCATGTACCAATACCTCATCCAGACTTGTGCTGTTTGGGGGCGACCTTCTCCGCCGGCGGTGCTGGCCGGGTTCTGGTATGGTGTTTTTGGGTCTGGTCCTGTGGCATGGGGGTCGCAGGGCCGTCCCATGGCCCCAGTTCCCTGACTGTGCACGCCTGCGGGGTTGGTGGCCACTGACTGGCACGGTGTGGACTTAGTGTAGGGACCCATGTGTATCAGATACCTGCACGATGGTACATGGGGCAGTATGGCTTGATCAATTCATACACAAAATTCTGATGTGTTTTTTATTTAGCCTAGGGGCACTAGTATCAGCCATAGGTGTGAGGTGCAGCGCTCTTTTTCTTCCGTGAACCACAAAGTCAGGTAACAATCGGATAGTCAAAGATAAGGCAGGAGGTCAGGTGAAAGGTCTAGCAAGCGAAGGAATTAGGAATGGGGATCGCAGGAATAGACAGAGGGAGCTGGGATCAGGGTATGAACCTTAATAGCCAGCGCTGAGAAACTGCCTCAGCTTTCTTTTATGAGGACCAAGAGCCCGGTCCAGATCCCCATTGGACCTGCCCTCTGATCCTATAGGTTCCGGACAGTAATGAAAAGACTTGCTTAGCTGCAGCAATCAAGTCTAGCAGAGCTCTGAGTAACTCCTGCATTGCTGGAAGCTGAGAAGCATGCGGGCGTGACTTACAAAAGCAAAAACCAGGCCCAGTTCACACCAGGCTACTGCACATTTCTGACAGATACATTGCTCAGGCATGTCCAGGTTACCTATGTCACGTAAAAATTGTGTAAAATCACGCACATATGATCTTGCATTAGTGGCAAGTGGCCTTAGAACTCTGTCCAAAAAAATAGAAACATGGTTGATACAATCCGGCGGCATGGGTCTGTAGTTTAGGCAAGAAATAAATTACTGGCAGTTTTTCATCAATTATACCTTGCAAGGGCTCCTGTACCACATTCCTTATGCATTTAATAGTATGAAATTTAGGATCATTTTGTAAAAGTATCTATAGCTGTTGAGATTGTTGAGGTTTGTGGGCAAAAAAATCACTCTCTGTTTCAATATTCAAATTATTACAATTAAATTTAACAGAACTGGTGGTGTCAGATGTTACTTCTTTACCATCAAACCATACACGTCAGCTTAACCTTCTAACAAATTGTGAAACATCATAATCTAGTTGGAACCAATCAACAGACTGACTAGGGCAGACCCTTATTAAGTATATTTAAATATGCAGGGTTTAATACAGCAGAAGAAATATTTACCACATATTTACATATTTACCACATATAATTGTCCTCGGCGTCAGTGGCGTAGCTACCATAGAGGCAGGGTAGGCGGCTGCTATGAGGCCCGTGGGGGAAGGGGGCCCAGGGATACACAGGAAAAATAAGAGCTGTCCTGTGTCTTTCTGCTTAAAGCCTTATGTACTGCAGGGTATAGGTGACCCTGTGTTCACATGCTGCAACTCAAAAAAAGGTTAATAAGTAGAGGACAAGGAGATCTCTGCTTCACTGCTCTGATAACCCCTGACCTCTTATCTCCAGCTGCTGCAATCAAGTAGGAAAATGTGCAGAGCTTCATCCAGAGGTCAGGGGTTATCAGTGCAGGAGCAGTAAAACAGAGATCTCCATGTCTTAATTTTTAACTCTTTTTTTATGTGTTGCAGCCTGTAAGAGAACATTACATGAGGGTTAAGCAGAAGGTAGTCTGCTCCTTCCCCTACAGTATGTATTTAACCATAAGGGCGCCTAATGGGCCCCTACAGTTTAAGTACGGTGGACTGACAGAACAAGCAGCCATTGGCTCTCTGCTGTGGCAGTAACTTTTGTGGCTGCAGGCAGATTCTGCCTCTGGTCACAAGAGATAAAAATGTATATATATATATATATATATATATATATATATATATATATATATTGCTATGGGGACCCATGAATCCTAGCTTTGCCCCTGCCCTGCTATCTCTCTGTGGTTTCCCTCCTGCTGAATCTGTATCTCTTTTTCCCACCTCTACGGGTTTTTCTCTGCTGGAACTCGCTTGTTCTAAAAATACTTCTCGCTGGGAGATGTTCAGATGGAGCGTTGTCCATGGGATGGAGCAATAAGTTTTATTAAGCGACCTGTCGGGTCCTTGCTGCGTGACAGCGTATCCATGAAGGCTGGGTTGCCATCCTGATGTGGGGAATCCCGCATGCGTCATTCTGTCTCCCTGGTAACATGGACGCTTAGTCCTTAACCTCTCCTGCTCTAACCGCCAGCCTTGTTCCTAAGTGTTCCTGAATGAATTTTCAAGCATTGCTTCGTTATAACAAGGACTTATGGACTATGAATTATTTGGACTTTAGTATTTATTCAATATTTTTTTACACATGTGTATGTGCACTGCTTTTGTTAGTAACCGTGCATGAGTAATACACCCGAACAATAATGCACTTGATTCTATCATTCATGCGTATACTCCTCCCTCTTAAAGCAGAACCATTCTACAGATAAAATTGTGGGGGCTATAGGTCCCCCTCTCCAAAAGGCATGTCCCCCTTTGCTTGGAGCTCTGGGGGAGTCTGAAATGCACCTTTGCTTAGAATGCACAATTGCAATAATGCCCAGGCAGGGGAGGGGCTTCTGGAACTGGTTTAAATAGATGCAGGTGGCTCTGGATTGGCAGACAGTAGGACAGGTGGATACAGGCTGGCTCTACAAGTCCAAAGCAGTTGGTCACCTGCACACCCTAGTGGCCAGAGGGGTCACTGCCACAGCAGATGAAAGAAGACTATAGAAGGAACAAACAGTCCCAGAACAACCATGGAGAATGGCAGAAGAGTTAAAGTGACACTGTCACCACAGTTTTCATTTTTTCATAATTTTCAAGGTTTAATTTACTAATATTGCTGTGTCCATAGCTAATTTCAGACAAATTATCAAGTTGATTGTTCAAGAGAAAAATGAACTTTTATCACCTTGTTATTGCGCCACCTGGGCGGGGCTAGTCCACGAAGCGCCACATCGCCCCGCCCACTCCACCGCAATTGACCCCGCCCCCTTTGCTACGTCATTTCTTCAGGCCGCTCTGCTGCAGCGGCCTCCGTCTTTTTTGGCCCTCGCAGCCTGTGCAGGGACGTTGGGAAGTGCGCGTTCACATCACCCAGAGCGTGATCTTCTCCTGCACCAACCAGCCTGGCTGTGCTTGCGTTCGCATAGCCCGCGGCTGTCAGGTGCAGGCATGGTGGGGCTGTGTGCAGTCCATCTGTGCCCTGTTGTCCCCCGGACCTCTCGCTGCTGGCTGTGCCGGCGTCTGCACAGCCAGCAGCGATCTGATGCGGTAGAGGCGCAGTGCGACCGTCCTGCTTGCACTGTGCCGGTGGTGGCCAGTGTGTGACAGAGAAGAAAGCTGCGGGCGGCCAACAATTTTACTAGCTGTTCGGACTGCGCCTGTGCACTACTGCATCAGATTGCTGCTGGCGGTGCGGACGTCAGCACAGCCAGCAGCGAGAGGTCCGGGGGACAACAGGGCACAGATGGACTGCACACAGCCCCACCATGCCTGCACCTGACAGCCGCGGGCTATGCGAACGCAAACACAGCCAGGCTGGTTGGTGCAGGAGAAGATCACGCTCTGGGTGATGTGAACGCGCACTTCCCAACGTCCCTGCACAGGCTGGGAGGGCCAAAAAAGACGGAGGCCGCTGCAGCAGAGCGGCCTGAAGAAATGACGTAGCAAAGGGGGCGTAGTAAACGGCGGTGGAGTGGGCGGAGCGATGTGGCGCTTCGTGGACTAGCCCCGCCCTGGTGGCGCAATAACAAGGTGATAAAAGTTCATTTTTCTCTTGAACAAGCAACTTGATCATTTGTCTGAAGTAAGCTATGAACACAGCAATACCAGTAAATTAAACCTTAAAAATTATGAAAAAATGAAAACTGTGGTGACAGTGTCACTTTAACAGAATGGCGCTGCCACTGGTGAATCTCGTTACACCCTGTTTAGACAAGGAGATTTGTGGCACATAATAATATAAATGATGACAGAAAAGGTTTAACGCTGACCAATGGCCCTTTCACAAGTTCTTTGATTTCTATAAGATATCACCAATATCTATATAATAAAAATGAAAGTCAGTCTGTCTGTCTGTCTGTCCCATATAGACTTCCAAACGCCTGAACGGTTTGACCCCAAATTTGGCACACAGATACATTGGGTGCCCGGGAAGGTTATTGCGAAGGTCCCGTCCCCGTCAGATGTACAGGAGGGGAGGGGGAGGGGGAAAAGCGCCCCATAGAGAAGAATGGGAAAATCTCCACACTGCACACACAGGTGATATAATTAGCTGCAGCAGACACGGCAGTTGGAGCCTTAGCAACCAATAGGATTACTGCTTTCATTTTCACAGGGAGTTGTGGTTGCTAGGGAAGCTGCCTCACAACATCCACAGCAATAACTGGTAGACCCCCTACTCCATCTATACAGTACATGTATATACAGGACCCAATACTCCATCTATACAGTACATGTATAGAGGACCCCCTACTCCATCTATACAGTACATGTATACAGGACCCCCTACTCCATCTATACAGTACATGTATACAGGACCCCGTACTCCATCTATAAAGGACATGTATATACAGGACCCCCTACTCCATCTATACAGTACATGTATACAGGACCCCCTACTCCATCTATACAGTACATGTATACAGGGCCCCCTACTCCATCTATACAGTACATGTATACAGGACCCCCTACTCCATCTATACAGTACATATATATACAGGGCCCCCTACTCCATCTATACAGTACATGTATACAGGACCCCCTACTCCATCTATACAGTACATGTATACAGAGCCCCCTACTCCATCTATACAGTACATGTATACAGGACTGCCTACTCCATCTATACAGTACATGTATACAGGACCCCCTACTCCATCTATACAGTACATGTATACAGGACCCCCTACTCCATCTATACAGTACATGTATACCGGACCCCCTACTCCATCTATACAGTACATGTATACAGGACCCCCTACTCCATCTATACAGTACATGTATACAGGACCCCCTACTCCATCTATACAGTACATGTATACAGGGCCCCCTACTCCATCTATACAGTAGATGTATACCGGACCCCCTACTCCATCTATACAGTACATATATATACAGGGCCCCCTACTCCATCTATACAGTAGATGTATACAGGACCCCTACTCCATCTATACAGTACATGTATACAGGACCCCCTACTTCATCTATACAGTACATGTATACAGGACCTCCTGCTCCATCTATACAGTACATGTATACAGGGCCCCCTACTCCATCTATACAGTACATGTATACAGAGCCCCCTACTCCATCTATACAGTACATGAATACAGGACCCCCTACTCCATCTATACAGTGCATGTATATACAGGGCATACCATACCTGAACAATACCGCCATACTGTGACTAAATAACACTGTCATACCAGACCTGACCAATACCGCCATACTGTGCTGGATAACACTGTCATACTACACCTGACCAATACCGACATACTGTGACTGGATAACACTGTCATACCAGACCTAAACAATACCGCCATACTGTGACTGGATAACACTGTCATACCAGACCTGACCAATACCGCCAAACTGTGACTGGATAACACTACCATACCAGACCTGACCAATACCGCCAAACTGTGACTGGATAACACTACCATACCAGACCTGACCAATACCGCCATACTGTGCTGGATAACACTGTCATACCACACCTGACCAATACCGACATACTGTGACTGGATAACACTGTCATACCAGACCTAAACAATACCGCCATACTGTGACTGGATAACACTGTCATACCAGACCTGACCAATACCGCCAAACTGTGACTGGATAACACTACCATACCAGACCTGACCAATACCGCCAAACTGTGACTGGGTAACACTTTCATAACACACCTGACCAATACCACCATACTATGACTGGAAAAAACTGCTATACCAGACCTGAACAATACCGCCATACTGTAACTGGATAACACCGCCACACCAGGCCTGACCAATACCACATTACTGTGACTGGATAACACTGTCATACCACACCTGACCAATACTGCCATACTATGACTGGATAACACTGCCATACCAGACCTGACACATACCGCCACACTGTGACTGGATAACACTGCCATACCAGACCTGTTCAATACCGCCATACTGTGACTGGATAACACTGCCATAACAGACCTGACCAATACCGCCATACTGTGACTGGGTAACACTGCCATACCAGACCTGACCAATACCACCATATTGTGACTGAATAACACTGCCATACCAGACTTGACCAATACCACCATATTGTGACTGGATAACACCGCTATACCAGAACTGACCAATACCGCCATACCTCCCTCAAAAAGACATCAGATTTTCTGGCAAGTCTGAACGGGAGGGTACTGCCCCTCTGCAAGGTGCTACCCTACGCACCAGACCATGGGTGCCTAATGGTAAATACGACCCTGCAGATATACAGGACACTACAGGTATACAGGACCCCAAAACTATACACTACAGGTGCATGGGACCTCCACCAACTATATACTACAGGTATACAGGACCCCAAACTTTACACTACAGGTATAAAGGACCCCAAAACTATACACTACAGGTATACAGGACCTCCACCAACTATATAATTCAGGTATACAGGACCTCCCCCAACTATATACTACGGTTATACAGGACCCCAAACTATACACTATAGGTATACACTAATTCCACTGGTTAACTCAGATGAAACAATGCCTTTAGCTTGGCCTCCTGGGCACCTTAGAACAAATCTAATTAACACACTGACACTCTATACCCGGGCAGCAATAGGTTCCTTAAAGCGATTGTACCACTTTACAGGTTATATCAATTGTTACATGCCTTCAGATGGACGCCGCTGCGCTGAATCTGCTTTCTAATCGGTTGTCCCTTTTGCAATATTTTCGCCTGAATAGCTATATACAAACCTGTTCAGTTGTGCACAGGAGGTGAGCGCAAGAAGAGCAGTTCAAAGCTATCTCCTCCCCCAGCCCCGATGAGGCGTGGCTCCTCTTCTCCTCAGTCCTGCCTTCATGATGATGGCTTTGATGATGAGCCAAGATGGGGCTGTGCTGACAAGCCTTGGCGGGGAGGAGACTGTAGGCGGGACTGAGATGAAGAGGAGGGATGGGACGAAGAGGAGGCACATGCCATCAAGGCTGGGGAGGAGATAACTTTGAACCGCTTTTCCTGGCCTCACCTCCTTTGCATAACTGATCAGATTTGCATATAGCTATTAAGACAAAAATAACCCGAATAGGACAACCGATTAGACCCTAACAGCTGATTCAGCATGGTGGCGCGTAACACTTCATATAGCCTGTAGAGTAGTACATTCACTTTAGACTACTAGTATTGTGTACCAGTCGGCCCATGCTATACTGTGGTGTCCCACTGTTAAGTGCCTTAGGCACCTGTCTTACAGTTCTCACTCCAGATTAAGTAGTTTTGCTACTAGGTGTCAGTGTTCTTACTATGTCTAGTTATATTATACACAGCTGAAGTTAGCAAAGGGTTACTGTTGTTGTTGTACCATGTGTTCAGTGCTGACCTATAGGAGATGCTCTTTCTTCCTCTGCCTATCCTTGCTCTCCACACACATGCAGCCCCTGGGGAAGTAGCTAGTTAGCCCAGTGTGGGAGGAAGTTCAGTTCAGTGTGTTCACTGAGTTGGTTAAGACATGCGTATGCAGAAACAACCACAGACACTCAGTTCTTCCACTATATCTACTATGCAGTTCTAAACACTACAAAAGGGAGAAAAGTGTGGGATCATCCTAGCCCACGTTGAGAACCACTTTACAAAGTGCAGGGCAGTATCCTGATATACAAGAGGAACAAGCCTGGAAAGAACAAAACTACCAGAAGGTTTACGTATTCTATCGCGCAGTGCAGGTTAACCGGGACACCCTCAGCAAATTAGCTTCACCCAGGTAACCAAGGCTGGGGCTTGTATCACTCTATTAGGACGGTACCTGAACACTGAAGGGCAAAACGTGGTCAGATTGTAGTCTATGCACGGGTACAAGTATTTCTCACTGTCAAGTATTTCCTCAAGTTCTGGCAGAGCACAGTACTACATTGGGTTAGGACTCCTGCGACAAACTTCTCTCCTCTATGCTGCTGCATCTCCTCAGCACAACATTAAGCACTAAAACCTGTATAAAGATGTATCTATTTCTGCAAAAGTGTTTTGTATCCTCAAGAGACTGTACAGTAAAGCTGTTATATTTTTCTATCTCTGGGAGCCATTTTTTCCTATGCACCAGCACCTATTTACACTAACCGTACACCTTGGGATAATTTTCCCCTTTCTGTAGGTGGCAGTACTGATAGTCCAGGTGGGTCAGTTGCCGCTCAGGACTACCGTTACAGGAGCCCAAGGGACCCATCACAACCTGGCAGGTCACCGACCATTTCAGGGGAATATGGTCAGTCATTCTACAAATGGACTAGCCGGTGCTGGACTCGCACCGGCGTCACAACATTACCATCACTGGCTGAACTGTATCATACCACTGATTACATCTCACTCCCAGTGGTCACCACAATACCGTTAATTACACCACTATGGAAAGGCTTACACTTTGCTTGAAAATAAAAACAAGCGGATCTGAAGTTTAACGCATTGGGGTGGGGGTAGTGGTGTCTGATGAGATATGAGATGAAGGTCAGATTATTTTTTTCCGTAATTCATAATAAGGACATAGCGTAGAGTTATATAAATCTAATCATAGAAAAATCATATAAACTAAGAACAAACCTGGTAATGGGAGAAATATGTGTAATGAGCTTTGTCATCTGCCGTGTGATTGTTCTGAATATTACTGAGAAATACAAACATGGAGGGAGGGAGAAGAGCGAGATATTCATCCTGGGGCAGAGATTATCCAAGATTCAGAAAAAAACTAGTGGCTACTTGAATTTAACCTATTATAACTTTTATAAAGTTCATACTTGGTAAGGCTAACCCTAAAGTACCCAGCCCTGGTAAAGGTGGCAAAAATACCAGTGTAGGGGGTAGAAGCAGCAGCAGGAGGGGTGGGGGTAGGAGCAGTCACGGCAATAAGATGGAGCTGCCGTTATAGAGATATTCTCATCTCAGCTAACATAGTTATATCTGTACGGCTTAACAAGTTCAATATTTTTTGCATATACATTCATGTAGCAAACTTGCCTCCTTCTACTGATTAGAGATGAGCGAACCGGTTCGGCTGGAATTGGACCCGGATTTTTTTTTTCTTGCTTTCTAAAATGGCAGCCGCCATTCTAGAATGCAGGAAGTGTTCCAGGCGGGAAAAGCGCTTTCCCATGATGCCCGGAACACATCCAATCAGCAGGGATCTAGCACTAGCCCACCCCCTGTGTGACGTTGGTATTGCTTTAAGAGGAGAGGTCACATGACTGCACCATGCAGTCTGCACAGAGAGAGGAAGGCGGTTGTTACTGGCTGCAGTGCACACAGCTCGTGATTATCAAAACGCTGTTGTGTACTACAGACTACTGAGAAGATATTGTAGGAAAGGAAAGGAAAGATTAGGAAAGCGGAGAGGAGAAACATCTAGTGATTGAGAGAGAAATATAGAGAGGGCGAAAGATAGATAGATTAGGCATAGGACAGCAAAGGGTGCACGGAACAAAAACGTGCTGTACAGATATACAAGTCCTATACTTCTGATAGTGTGTATATCACATCCGTCTTATCCTGAGAGACAAAAATACCTGGTGCAGGTGTATAGCATAAAAGTCTTTACAAAAGTGCTATATATATAGACAATTTCTATACTTGGACCCTTCTCATAGTGTGTATATCACATCCGTCTCATCCTGACAGACAAAAATACCTGGTGCATGTGCTACTGCTGTGCCTGCCCTTGCCTCCATGTTGACTACTGCTACTCCTGCCTGGCCTCCATGTTGGCTACTGTTGCTCCTGCCTGGCCTCCATGTTGACTACTGTTGCTCCTGCCCTTGGCTCCATGTTGGCTACTGCTGGGCCTTAACTGGCATCCATGTTGACTACTGCTGTGCCTGCCCTTGCCTCCTTCTTGGCTACTGCTGGGCATTAACTGGCATCCATGTTGACTACTGGTGTGCCTGCCCTTGCCTCCATGTTGGCTACTGCTGGGCCTTAACTGGCATCCAGGTTGACTACTGGTGTGCCTGCCCTTGCCTCCATGTTGACTACTGCTGCTCCTGCCTGGCCTCCATGTTGACTATTGCTGCTCCTGCCTGGCCTCCATGTTGGCTACTGCTGCTCCTACCAGGCCTCCATGTTGGCTACTGCTGCTCCTGCCTGACCTCCATGTTGACTACTGTTGCTCCTGCCTGGCGTCCATGTTGGCTACTGCTGCTCCTACCAGGCCTCCATGTTGGCTACTGCTGATCCTGCCTGGCCTCCATGTTGACTACTGTTGCTGACGTCTGTCCTCCATGTTGACTACTGCTGCTCCGGTACTGGCCTCAAATGACTATTGCTGGACTTCCACTGGCCTCCAATGACTACTGCTGCTCCTTCACTGCATTTGTGACCTTTTTTCTGCATAGACCCTGTAATGGTGAGTTTCCTGCATAGACCCTGTAATGGTGAGTTTCCTGCATAGACCCTGTAATGGTAAGTTTCCTGCATAGACCCTGTAATGGTGAGTTTCCTTTATAGACTCTGTAATGGTGAGTTTCCTGCATAGACCCTGTAATGGTGAGTTTCCTTCATAGACCCTGTAATGGTGAGTTTCCTGCATAGACCCTGTAATGGTGAGTTTCCTGCATAGACCCTGTAATGGTGAGTTTCCTGCATAGACCCTGTAATGGTGATTTTCCTGCATAGACCCTGTAATGGTGAGTTTCCTGCATAGACCCTGTAATGGTGATTTTCCTGCATAGACCCTGTAATGGTGAATATTAAAGTCTAAAAAAAAAATTGACTTTGAGATAACGAAAAGATAACGATGTTACTGACATGTAGAGCCCTAAATTCAACCAAATACACTACCCCGTATCATATATATGCTTTAAACTATGAAATCCGAAATCCAGTCGAACCGAACTTTCCGAAGCGAGATATCTTATAAAACTATGTGACCAGCTTTAACCACATTATGTACGTAATGTTGCTTTGTGTCCCTTCCACTGCATTAAAGGCAAAAGTGTCTCACTATTCATGCTGTCCCTCCCACCAGGGGCCTGACTAAACCTGCTGCCCCTTCCTACCAGGTGGCTCAATATTCATGCTGTCCCTCCAACCAGGAGCCTCACTGTTCCTATTGATGCAGAGCTGGTGCTACTATCAGGGCTTACCTGGGCAAGTGCCGGGCCCACAGCATCTTTAGGGACCCGGACAGGGGCCTGGTTTTCTGATATTCAGCCTGCTCACTGTAGTGCAGGGTGAGAACTTAACATCAGAGGACACAGGAGACGGAGCAGGACCTGCACAGAGAGAGAAAAGGAAAAAGGACCTGATCACATGACCTAAAGGTCCTCAACCTTACAGTGTGGAGAGCACCCGACAGAGAGGAAGAATGAGCTGCAACTGCTGTGTGTCAGTGTCAGTCAGTCAGTGTCTATGTCAATAATGTATGTTTGTACGTTAGTGGTGTCGCAAATTATTGTGGGCCCGCAAAAACCTGGAGCCGGCCCTGGCTACCTTGGTCTCTTTATGGGGTAATGATAGTCTGAGCATTGTCTTTTTTATTCAGTAACGATATGGTGGTATCATGAAATAATTAGGCAGTGGTAATAAATAGTGATGAGCGAGTACTAAAATGCTCAGGTGCTCGTTACTCAAGACAAATATTTCCTGATATGATGCTCGTTTCGAGTAACGAACCCCATTGAAGTCAATGGGAAACTTGAGCATTTTTGCAGGAAATCTTGTCAATCTCAGAAAATGATGGACACACCAAGGAAATGGACAGGAAACAGCAGGGGCAGCATGGATGAATGCCTATGAGGCTGCCTAATTATACCATTATGCCAAATTATGGGAAGCAGCCTAGTTAAAAAAAAAAAAAAAAAACTCAGCCTGTCACAGCATGGCAGTGAGAACACAGTGAGCCATTAAAACAGAGGTAGTATATGATGAACCACCAAAAAATTTAGCCTGACACAGCATGGCGGTGAGAACTCAGTGAACCATTAAAACAGAGGTAGCATATGAACCACCCAAAAACTCAGCCTGACACAGCATGGCGGTGAGAACACAGGGAACAGGGAAATGGAGGTGACGTGCTCATGGAGGGTAATAGAGAGGAGGAGGAAGAAGAGGAGAAGAAAGAGGTATACAAATTATGAGAGACCGCGGCCGAGGTAGGCCCCGCAATCCTCGGTGTGGGCAGCACATGAGCGGAACCAGGGTCAGACTCTGTCCCAGCCTCCACCAAGTCGACCAAATGTGTTGTCAGGGAGATATAGTGTCCCTGCCCGCCAGCACTTGTCCCTGGTTAGGTAGACCTTGTCACTGACCGAATTGGTCAGGGCATGGATGATGTTATCTGACACGTGCTGGTGTAGGGCTGGGATGGCACACCATGAAAAGAAGTGGCGGATGGGGACAGAGTACCGAGGGAAAGCCATCGCCATGAGGTTCCTAAAAGCCTCTGTCTCTGCCAGCCGATAGGGCAGCATCTTCAGGCTCAGCAGTTTGCCTATGTGCACATTTAAAGGACAACTCCCATGAAAAACTTTTTCCCAGTAATTGAAGCACATTACAAAGTTATATAACACTGTAATATACTTCAATCACCTGTCTGTCCTCCTTCCCTGTCTTTTCCCCCCTCAACCCCCCAGCAGGAAGTGTAAGAAACTCCTTCATACCTAATTACTGTCGTCACCAGGCTGCTCTCTCAGCTCCTTCTAGTGACGATGAGTCATCAGCAAGAGGGCTGCTCTAGCTCCTGTCACACCAGCCTCCCCCTCCCCTGCCTGGTCAGGTGACTAGGCTTGCTCAGCTCCCATTGGCTGAGCAACTGTAAGCCATCTGTCATTCTGCAACTCAATAATGACTTGTGACTGACTCGGCACATAACCAGCTACAGGACCCCCTCCCCCATACTCCCTCCTGCTGCCGAGTGGACTCAGTGAGTGAGTGATGTCACTTGCTTATCTTTCTCCTCACTCCCGGCATGTCAGCTACACAGACGTCTTATCTCTCCCCTGCTGCCCTGACCTAATTAGGGACGGCCATCCTGCAGAATGTACACTACAGTGAGGTGACAGTATGTGTGTGCAGCTTCAGTGTGTGTATATAGCAGCCTGACTGAAGAGAGCCAGAGAGGGGGTCATGTTTAGTGTATGATGGGAGTTGTAGTGAATGGAGGGGCAGGCACTTGCTCTGTCACAGCAGGGGGCTGGCTTGTCACAGCAGCCAAAGTGCATCATGGGAAGCTGAAACCAGGAAGCAAGGAAGAAATGAAGAACAAGACTAGAAATCAGAAGGTACACAGACAGTGGGAAATTCAAACAGTGACAGCTCAGGAGGGATGATAAGTATAAAAGCTAGGTTTCTGATTGGTTTTTGGTTTTTTTCCTTAGCGCGGGAGTTGTCCTTTAAGGCTTGTGCATGCGGGTAAGTGGCAGTGTATTTGTGCTTCCCTTCAAAGGTCTGTTGTAGTGACAGTTGAACGCTGCACTTGGACACCTTGCTGGAGGGTGTGGAGCATAGTGGAGGTGAAGCGGTGGGTGTAGGGTGGGAGGCGCTTGTGCCTGGGGCCTGGGTGGGGGACTGACAGAACCAGCACGTGACAAAGGGGAAGGAGCAGGTGTGTGACTTGCAGTCACTGAACGGCCTTGGTTCCACTGAGTGGGGTGTTTAGCACTCATATGCCTGCGCTTGCTGGTAGTGGTTAGGCTGGTAGTGGTGGCTCCTCTGCTGATCCTGGCATGGTAAATGTTGCACACTACAGTCCGTCGGTTATCCGCAGTTTCTTTAAAGAACCTCCACACTTGGGAACATCTAGGCCTGGCCACGGGAGTTTGACTCCGTGAAAAAGTTACTGATCTACTTGCTCTGGCCATACTTCTCCCTCTGCCCACCCCTCTTCCTCTTCCAACCGGTCCGGTGATGAACTTGCCTCCCCCTCAGAAGCACAGTATTCACTAGGCTTATCCACCCAGCTTGGGTCAGTCACCTCGTCCTCATCCACCAGCTCTTCCTCCAATTCCTCACTCTGCTCCCCACTTTGAGTTACATCCATGACAACAACCTCACTGTCTGACAACCGGGTCTCATTGTCATCATCAGACACCATTTCAAACCCCGCTTGCAAGTCCCCACTCTCTTCACCCACTGACTGCGTGAGCTACATAGTTTGAGCATCGGGACAGATCGACTGCTCCGATTGCTCAAACTCAGAGAAGGGTCCAGAAAAGAGTTCCTGGGAACATGGGGTTGGATCTGAATCCCTCCTTTCCCTGGAGGGGCCAGGCTGTGGGGAAGGAGGCTGAGCTGCTGGAGCAAGGGTTCCACTCCCTTGGGTAGCGTGGGCGGACTGCGTGGCAGACTGGGTGGTGGATAAGTTACTGGACACATTATCCGCTATTCACGTGATCACCTGTTCACACTGCTGCAGTTTCAATATCGGTGTACCCTGAGCCCCCATAAGTTCCGCGAAGAAGCTAGTGAGTGAATGTCTGCGGTATGCCACTGCTCCCTCCTCAACGGGTGGTGCTGTGTCACCCTGCCCTGAAACACGGCCTCTGCCCACTGCATCGCTTGGAACCTCACGGCCTCATCCTCGACCCTTTTTCCTGGGGTTCACCATTTTATGGACACTGTACAGTCAAGACTGAGATAGCTACGTTAAAGATCACAGTAAGCCAAGAAAATATATTTACTGAGATTACTATTGGAGGTAGTCGTATAGAGTCTGGGTGTGCAAGTGCAGTGCAAGCAACAGCTCTGTCCCTAACCTCTTCCAGCATACGTCTGAAGCAAGCACTGCTGGTCGTGATTTTTATATGGCAGGGTCATCTGATCTGGCCATCCAATCGCTGCTATCGACATGTATGAGTCCCACGTGATCGCAGGATGTACCAAAGAGTCTCCTGCATGTTTATTGGCTGAGAATTAGCGCCCAAACTTACAAGAAATGGATGATGAGATTTTCTTGAGTATCGCAAGATGCTTGTCCGAGTAACGAGTACCATCGAGTACCCTAATAGACGAACGAGTACCAAGCTTGGACAAGCATGTTCGCTAATCACTATTTAATAACTGTTATATTGAAGTAGTAGTGGTAGTTTCTTTCACCCCTTTCTGCAGAATCACATCCTAATCTGCACCTCCTAATCTGTTTACCATTCCGGCAGATGGACCTTCTGGTTCTTTACTGGGATGACAAGGAAAAGAAAACAAATACACATATTTAGTAGAGATGAGTAGTGAAATATTCGACTTTTGAGAATTCAAATCGAATAGGCACCGAGATTCGACTATTCAAACGAATGTTCTATCCCATTATAGTCTATGGGAAATAAATTCTTGGTACTTGGAAATACAAATTCAACCAATTGGAGGTCACCAAGTCCCCCATGAAACCTCCCTAAATGATGCCAACACCTCCGGAATGACACTGGGACATGCCTGGGGGCCTGGGTGCACCCAACACCGCAAAATCGCAGTATATTGCCACTCTCCACATTTGCAAAAGGAATTATATTTGCGAACGCTTTAAAAACGTTTACGGTAATGCTCACACATTTCCTTCGTATTTCTTGCGCAGCATTACATACATGAATCCAATGGGCGTCCGTAGAGCATCATGTTATTCGCGCGTATCACGCGTATACTGTTTCTGGAACAGTATATATCAGGAGCCCTTAGTGGGCTACTGGAACAGTATGTATATATATATATATATATATATATATATATATATATATATATATGCAAAAAAGGGGTCCGTGGAGCCTCAGTTACGAGTCTCAAAACACGGGAATAGCCAGATATCCCTCTCTCCAGAGAAGGAAGCCCATTGCCAAGGGGTGCCTCCTAGTGGGGAGAGCACCAAACCACCCTGATACGTAGTCCCTCAGGTCCTCACTCTATTGCGAGCTTTAGGACCTAAATAGGGAAACACCAGAGTGGCCCCTGTGAGTCAAAGTCTAACTCTGTGGCGAGTATAACGACATAAGACAAGGGTTACCAAGGCTAGGCATCCATCCACAGACTGCAGTTTCGGGGTATTTGCCCCTCGTCAGTGTGGAGCAGGATTCTGGCTACTGGGGCAATGATAAATAGACCAACAAAACACAACAATTACTGAACTCAGGGAGAACAGTGAAAAATTCCAATGGAGTACTCATTTACGAGTCTCCATTGATTGTCCCATACAAAATTTAAATATGCAAAAAAGGGGTCCGTGGAGCCTCAGTTACGAGTCTCAAAACACGGGAATAGCCAGATATCCCTCTCTCCAGAGAAGGAAGCCCATTGCCAAGGGGTGCCTCCTAGTGGGGAGAGCTCCATTGAGTACTCCATTGGAATTTTTCACTGTTCTCCCTGAGTTCAGTGATTGTTGTGTTTTGTTGGTTTATATATATATATAAAAATAACATTATAACGTGCCCTTAGTGGGGTAAACCAGAGACTATAAGTCACTTGTACACACAGGGCACTGGAATGAATACACCTGCTGCTGATGCTGCTGCTATTATCATCTATTTCTTAGCACTGAGAAGCTTTGGATGCAGAGATGACTTTTTCGCTGGATCTTAGCCCTGAAAAGGACTTCAGGGTTCTGTAGTAATCCTGCCTAACCAAAACGTTACTAAAACCTATCGCTCCCTGCTGCAAGATCTCTCCCTGGCTAGGTTGAATGTGCATCTGCGGTCGAGAGGCGGAAGCAAAGTTTTTAAGATTTGAGGTCATGTGGTTCAGCCATCCAATGAGGGTAGACGCCGTTTTCGCACTGCGTGCGTACTCCTAGGGTCCCTCACGGCCTCCGTGCATGGTAATTGGATTTAAAAAAGCGCCAACTGCGATGGGAGGGCATTCGAATGTTTACCACATATTCGCCACACTACTCAATTGAATTCGAATCTTTTGAATACCGCAATATTCGATCGAATACCATCTCGATTGAATCGTATTCGCTCATCTCAAATATTTAGTATTGCCACAAGTATAACAACACTGCCAATATAATTATTACAAGATTAAACCCGCACAGTGACCGCAGAAAATTTTAAAATAGAAAAATGCTTGTCATTAGTTCATGAAAAAATTGCAATTTTAACAGATTTTTTTTTTTTCTGCATATTGGCCAACATTTACCACTAACCTAAAGTACAAATTTATCAAACATGGTGTAAAGTGAAACTTGCTTAGTTGCCCCTAGCAACCAATCAGATTCCACCTTTCATTCCTCACAGACTCTTTGGAAAATAAAAAAGGTGGAATCTGATAGGTTGCCAGGGGCGACTGAGCCAGTTTCACTTTACACAATGTTTGATGAGTCTCCCTAAATATGTCACAAAAAAAAAATCTCAGAATCAGAAAGATAAGTTATAGCATTACATAGCTACAACCGCATAAAGCGAGACAGGTCAGATTAAAAAAATGGTCTCTGGTCCTGAAAGCCAAAATCAGTTCGGTCCTGAAGGGGTTAATATGTAGGAAAAAAAGAAAACCAATAACAGTGGAAAGAAAGACTAATGAAAGTCCATAGAGAACATACCCTAGAGGCCATTACGGGTTTTCAGAAAACAATGGCAAAGGTTGAATTTATTTGTCAAGATTGAGCCTGCTTCTTGTGGTTTTTCTTTATATTTTTTATATTCTTTATAAGTCAACATATACTATATATACATTAAAAAGGACTGGCCAAATATTTCAATTGATTATCCTCCCACTCCAATACCGCAACCAACCCCCACCCAACCCTCCCCACGGAGAGGGGCACAAGCAAAAATAGAAAATAATAATGAGTAAAAGTTAATACTAATATAACAAATCAATTAAATAAATGTGTAAATGAGTAAATATGGTGTATAACGTTGTTGTGTGTGTTTTAAGATGTTAAACCATTACTGCAACCATGGGGCCCATATATTCTGATAGCTCCTAATACCTGAGCGTTTTTTTCGGTAATGCTCCCCCTCGTATGAGTGTACCTTTTCTACCATATTTATCCATTGGGCCTTACTCGGGGGTTCCTGGTTAATCCACTCACGTAGGATCGCCAGTCTGGCCAAAAAGAGCAGTTTCATTAATAATTCAGTATTAAACTTAATATATATTGTGCAACCTAAGATCAGGGTTTAGAGCATTATAGGGAAGTCATTTGTGTCCCTTCTCATCTTAGCAACCAGACTAGGGGGGTAGTGTAATGTGTTTACAATTTTAAACTGCGTAATTTGGTGATTTCTATTCATTGAGGCCCTCAACCCACTTTCCAGTATATCGAGCCATTCCTCATCCGTGATTGGACCAAGGTCTGTCTCCCACCTCTGTTATTTGTTATCTCTGTTTCTTAATTGTTTACACTCTCCAACAGTGTTATAAATAAATCTTGTCCCGCCCTTCCCTCTTGACTTATTACTATTTAGTGCACTCAGGAAATCTGAATTTGCTACCTTAAATTTGTCCTTATCCTTTGTGCTATGTGTTGCATAATAAGGCTCGGTTCACACGTTGTAACTGTGCGGCTGTATTTGCGGCTGTAATTGTGCGGCGGTATTTTTGGTGGTTCATGCGTACGCTGGAAAGTATAGGATATGCGGCTGCACAGTGCACACTATGTCTGAATCTACGGCCCTATCGTAAACGGACCCGTAAAAAATTAACAAGACCATTGTTTGCGGCTGGACATGCGGCCGAGGATTGACAGGCGGTCCGTACGGAGTACTTCAAAAATAGCCGGCAATGATGCCGAATGCCGATGCCTCTAATAGTTAATATATTAAATTAATCAAACACATTTTCTTTGTAATCAAGACACTTTCGTTGGTCAATAATTTATTTCTAACGAATCCATCATTTTGCAATTAAATATACTGTTAAAAAAAATAGATATATAAATAAATGTATATTTATCTATATATTTATTTTTTTACCGTATATTGAATTGCACAATGATGGATTCGTTAGAATTAAATTATTGACCAACGAAACTGAATTTATTTCCACGAAAATGTGTTTTATTCATTAAATATTAATTAGTACAGGAAGCTCTATAAGCCGTGAATTCATATTCCCGGCAATAGAGCTTTCTGTACTAATCATCACTTTACTTTAATGAAAACATCAAATGTTTCTTCTAATTATGTTATGACAATAGCATTATTAGAAGAAACATTTAGAATTATATGTGCGCTCAGCTGATTGGCTGATCGGCCGAGCGCACATATAATGAGCCGGTCCGCAGTACAGTGACTTCATTGTGCTGCGGACCAGCGAAGAGGACACATCGGGGTGAGTATAGAGCTCTCCCCACCCCCTCCCCAGCACTGCACCCCTCCCAGCAAGGAAGGGGGGTCACTTAACCCCTTCCTTGCTGGGATGGGTGCAGTCTGACATCAGTCTGGCCCCCAAGGGGTTAAGGGGGATGCAATACATCCTCCCTTAACCCCTTGGGGGCCAGACTGTAAGCAGCGATCTGTAAAGATGCTGCATACTGTAAGGAGCACAACACCGCTCACAATGATGGGTGTTGTGCTCCTGTTTGTGTGTTTCTCCCTTTTTGTTTTTCAGATATCGGTATCCTGGGGATTACGTCGGATTCCATGGACTACGTCGATGACCGGCGGTTGTTCTTTGAATTTTTTTAATAAAATGGTCAATGAGGGGTGTGGGGTGTTTTTATTTGAATAAAAAATATTTTTAACTTGTGTCTTGTCTTTATTTCTTTACTTTATAGACTTAGTAGTGGAAGCCGTCTAATAGACGGAATCCATTACTAAGTTGGGGCCTAGTGTTAGCCGGTATAAAATGGCTAACACTAACCCCCTATTATTACCCCAGTACCCAATGCCACCAGGGGTACTGGGAAGAGCCGGGTGCCAGTGGTCCCGGAGCGTCAATATTGGCGCTCCTGGACCGGGCGGCAGCAGGCTGGTAAGATTTAGGCTGGGGAGGGCCTAAAACAATGGCTCTTCCCACCCTGGTGTTACCAGGCTGCTGTCGTTTGGTTTTTAACCCGGCTGGTTATAAAAATAGGGGGGACCCTATGCGGGTTTTTTTTTAAATAAATAAATAATAAAAAAAAAACGCATAGGGTCCCCCCTATTTTTATAACCAGCCGGGTTAAAAACCAAACGACAGCAGCCTGGTAACACCAGGGTGGGAAGAGCCATTGGTTTAGGCCCTCCCCAGCCTAAATCTTACCAGCCTGCTGCCGCCCGGTCCAGGAGCGCCAATATTGACGCTCCGGGACCACTGGCACCCGGCTCTTCCCAGTACCCCTGGTGGCATTGGGTACTGGGGTAATAATGGGGGGTTAGTGTTAGCCATTTTATACCGGCTAACACTAGGCCCCGGCTTAGTAATGGATTCCGTCTATTAGACGGCTTCCACTACTAAGTCTATAAAGTAAAGAAATAAAGACAAGACACAAGTTAAAAATATTTTTTATTCAAATAAAAACACCCCCACACCCCTCATTGACCAATTTATTAAAAAAATTCAAAGAACAACCGCCAGTCATCGACGTATTCCATGGAATCCGACGTAATCCCCAGGATACCGATATCTGAAAAACAAAAAGGGAGAAACACACAAAAAACACACAAACAGGAGCACAACACCCATCATTGTGAGCGGTGTTGTGCTCCTTACAGTATGCAGCATCTTTACAGATCGCTGCTTACAGTCTGGCCCCCAAGGGGTTAAGGGAGGATGTATTGCATCCCCCTTAACCCCTTGGGGGCCAGACTGATGTCAGACTGCACCCATCCCAGCAAGGAAGGGGTTAAGTGACCCCCCCTTCCTTGCTGGGAGGGGTGCAGTGCTGGGGAGGGGGTGGGGAGAGCTCTATACTCACCCCGATGTGTCCTCTTCGCTGGTCCGCAGCACAATGAAGTCGCTGTGCTGCGGACCGGCTCTTTATATGTGCGCTGAGCCGATCAGCCAATCAGCTGAGCGCACATATAATTCTAAATGTTTCTTCTAATAATGCTATTGTCATAACATAATTAGAAGAAACACTTGATGTTTTCATTAAAGTAAAGTGATGATTAGTACAGAAAGCTCTATTGCTGGGAATATGAATTACCGGCTTATGGAGCTTCCTGTACTAATTAATATTTAATGAATAAAACACATTTTCGTGGAAATAAATTCAGTTTCGTTGGTCAATAATTTAATTCTAACGAATCCATCATTGTGCAATTAAATATACTGTCAAAAAATAAATATATATATAAATATACATTTATTTATATATATATTTATTTTAACAGTATATTTAATTGCAAAATGATGGAATCGTTTACATTTAATTATTGAACAATAAAAGGGACTTTATTAGACAGAAAATGTGTTTTATTAATTCAATATATTAACCATCAGACACATCGGCTATAGTGCAGAGGATCGCAAACCCCGGTAATAGCGATTCATGTAAACTGTTTCCCTGCTTTCCCAGATGCATCCAGAGGTGTTTCCATCACTTTCTTAACATTTTATTTGTTATTTTTAGTTGAACCAGATTTCCAAGTAAATGACCGTATGTTTTGAGCCGCATGTCTATTTTTTCCCACGGCCGGAGTTTCACCCGCACATTTACAGCCTCATAAAAAATACAGCCGCACAGTTACAGCGTGTGAACCCAGCCTAAATCTGTAAGTAAGAGTAATTATGTGAATCTACTAACATATATTCTTGAAAACTGTCTCAACTGACCGTGTGAAAAAAATTATGCTACATTTTTAAGCCCTCTACTCTTCCAAATGTGATTATTTGGTATTGTGAGAAATTCTGGAAAATTACCATTGTCCTAAAGTGGAGTGAAAATATTACTACCCTCTATATGTGCCAATTTTTTAAGCGTTCTCCAAATTCTATCCCATAATTTTACCTTACTGATTGTGGTATAATTTTTTGTCTGTTCGACTCGAGTTTCCAAGTATTCTATTGGGGACTGTAAACTGTGGGGGGAGACCCTAACCACCCATTCCCTGACTATGGATTCATTATTCCGAACCATCTGGTATACGTTAATAGCCATGAAATAGTTAATGAAATCCGGTAGTGCTATCCCCCCACTATTTTTTGGTGGTGTGAATGTACTATATCTGGTTCTCTGCCTTTTCCCCTCCCATAAAAGGCTATTAAGTGTTCTTTCTATAGACTTAAAAAAGCTTTCCGCTATCCATCTTGGAGCCGCTGTTAAGACATAGGTGATTTGAGGCTGAATAACCCTTTTTATCAAGGCGGCACGATCCGCCATGGACATCGGGAGTCTACTCCATACTTCTGCTTTTTTAAAATTGTATATAGGAGAGGTTTCAAGTTATATTCTGAGAAAAGACCAACGTTGTTAGTTACCCTTATCCCCAAATAGTCTATTGAACCGTCTGCCAGTTGCACACCACAACCCCTCAATGGTTCTTGAGGTGTACCTGGCAGAGCCATCAACAGAGACTTGGACCAATTAATCCCAAATCCTGACACATTGCTAAATTTCTGGCAGGTACTCAGCACATGCGGCAGGACCCTCTCAGGGTTGCGAACAAATAATAAGAGATCGTCCGCATACATTGTGATCCTATCATGTCGGCCACCCATACCGAACCCTTCTATCAGGGGGTTACACTTAATCATATATGCCAAGGATTCTATATAAAAAGTAAACAAAAGTGGAGAAAGGGGACAGCCCTGTCTGGTCCCCGTGTCAGATAAAAGCTCTCAGATAAGGTTCCATTAATAGAGAGGCGTGCTGTTGGATTAGCATATAACATCCCAATCCATTTTAGGATGTTGGGGCCGAAATTGAACCTCTGGAGGGTCTCCCAGAGAAACCCCCACCCCACCCTATCTTGTGGTTTTTCCTGACCATAATGGGGTGATGAAAGCTGGACGGGGGACCTTTCCGAGGAGGACTTTGAGATGGAGGGGGAATCAAATTCCCAGATTAGAGCAAGTCAGTTGTAGCTTCAGGGGTGAAACAAACGGGTCCCATTTCGGGAAATGATAACCTTGACTGGAAAGGTCTGGGTAGATATAAAGATCTTTGAATCTGTCTGGTAGGGCAGGAGGAGATTTTAGAGCTTTCAAAAACCTGTCTTTCACATGGTAGATGTGAATATGAGCAATTGTATCTCTTGGGAGATGTGCGAAATGCCTTGGCTTGGGCAGCCAATGAATACTGTCTATGTTAAGGTCTAAGTCAGTGTTTCTCAACTTCAGTCCTCAAGACCCACCAACAGGTCATGCTTTGAGGATTTCATAGATGATATAATTATAGTAAGTGCACCAGTAACTGCCACAGCTGTTCGTTGTTTGGGATATCCACTAAAACATGACTTGTTGGTGGGTCTTGAGAAACACTGGTCTAAGGTATTTTTTTGCGGAAGTAGGATCCATTAGATCTGTCAGAAAGGGAGCTAGTTGGTCAACAATAATACTTGATGGAATACACCTAATTCTGACGTTATTTCGCCTGGATCTGTCTTCTAGATCCAGGACTTTATTGGAGAGCCACTGAACTTCTTTACCCAAAGCTTGCAAAGTCTGCCATTTTGCTCTCAATATGATCAGTTCTGGAAGCCAGGCATCTAATGTTATCACAAAGATCATTCATTACTTGTTTGGAATCTGATTGTAAAGTTTCCCTAAAGGAGTTGAAGAGTTTCTTTAAGGTGGTTTCAGTAACTGGTTGGGGTTCATTTAGGTCCATGGAATCTTTATCCAGAGAGTCTGCTCTGGAGGACGGGGCGGGATAAGTAGATCTTCAGTAAGAGTGTACATGACTGCCCTGATATTGAGATAGAGGAGGGTTAAAGAATTCCGTCAGTTTGGTAGGTTTGGATTTGGCCCCTTCCTTTGTTGTGCCACCCATTGTGTTCAGTAGTAGTGCAAGGAAAGGAAAAACAAGGTATAGTTGTTGAATTTAAAACACTCAAATCTTATGCGTAAAGGCCAGGTTTGGGTTATCTGGTTTAATGTTTCTTTAGTATGTTTCCAGAAAGCTCACATTATAATGGTAAGTGTAGACTTAAATGTTAAATAATCATCATTGAATAAGCAGTAGTAAGTTTTAAATGTGCAATATCCTCAATGGCCAGCAGATAGTGTAACAGGCTTGTGAATGAGACTAATATTGTAGAAATAGTTATGGATAACTGAAAAGATCCTAACTAGAGATGAGCGAACCGAGTTCGGGTTAGATTCGATCCGAACCCGAACGTTCAGCATTTGATAAGCGGTGGCTGCTGAACTTGGATAAAGCTCTAAGGTTGTCTGGAAAACATGGATACAGCCAATGACTATATCCATGTTTTCCACATAGCCTTAGGGCTTTATCCAAGTTCAGCAGCCACCGCTAATCAAATGCTGAAAGTTCGGGTTCGGATGGACTCCAGCATGCTCCAGGTTCGCTCATCTCTAATCCTAACTAGAGTTATAATGCCAAATTTTAAGCTTTCCTTCTTTCTTGTGAGAGTTCTCTCTGACAGAGGCCCCTATAGAAATAATTATAAAGTCTCACTGTCTCCTCTGCTCCAGGTGAACTGCGATACAACCAGCTGTTATACTTGCAGGTCCTCCTGCAGTCCAATATGGTGGCCTCCAATGTCTAAATTACTGTATAAGCAGAACTAGCCCTCGCATGAGCTGCTGTCCACTATGCTGGGGATTAACTGGGCTGCTCCCCCTGTTATTCTGTAAGCCCTCATGATGTTTGGGCTAAAGACTTAAGGACACCCCAGCTATATTGCAGAGGTGTACTGCAGGGGCTGCAGGCTAGGCCCATGCTGGATAGTTCGCATAGGGTATTGGGAGAAGGCGGGTGCATAGTCAGAGGGGGAGGAGCGGGTAACTGACCACCACCCTCAGGTGAAGTCTCCAGTGTCCCTCTTGCAGTTGCAGAGTGGTGGGTGGCTCACATGAGCGTGGCCCCATCAGTACCGCACTGTCTGGTAAGCCCACCTCCTAAAAATACCAACCTCAGAAAAATCCCCAGATTTAACGCGATGCTGGGCCAGAGATGGAGGACATGGCAGCCCAGTGGACCTAACAATCTATTCTTTGGGGACCCGGGAACACAGCTGAGCGGGTTTGATGGAGCTGGGACAGGTATACAACTAGTAAAACGCCCAGGTTGGGCCTAGAGGAAGCACACAGAGGGGCATGAAATGGTCTGTTGCCCAGCTCAACTACATCCCACAACTTGCTTGGATTAAAGAGTTATTTTTGTGTGAAAATGTTGAGTGCCGCATTTCATTTCTTCTTACTGTGTGAATTAGACTATGCAAGTGCTTATACAGTGCAGAGCGCCACAATGTGAGCGACAGTGTTATGTTGATATAAAGAAGTGGTAGGCTCTCAAGAGACTCCTCTATTGTGTAAATAATATTTAATGAATTTGTATGGTAATATTTAAAGATGTAAAAAATTATTAAAAAAAAAAACTTATATAACTTATATAAAGAAATTCTAGCATGTAAGATCATTTATAACAAACATCAGTTATATCACAATATATCGCGCTATGTCCACATTCTGTATATCAACCTTGCGGTTTGCGGCATTGTAGGGCCCTTGCAAGCCGTCACAAATAGATGTGTATATACTCCGCAGGTTTTTGTATGTACAAATGGCGGTCTGTATTTAAAAAAAAAAGTTTTTGTTGCCAATATTGCAGTTCAATATATATTTGTTGCAGTTATTATTAATATGTGGGTCATCAATACGGTGTACACAGTTTTATCAAGGATTGGTGCAGAACCACCTCTCACCCGTCCCGTGGTTATTGAACTTGAATTTCCAGATTGCACTACTGGCGGTATCAACGGCTGTGGTAGGACTCTCTCTGTTGCGGTCACGTACTGTCAGACCGCTGGTGTGAGAGCTTCACTGTTGGGACTGCAATAGCAGAGGGGCGTTCCCTCCTCTTGCTGTTGGAGTCTCTGGGTGTTGCTCCGTGGATGAGTGCACTTTTAGATGTAATAGAGGTGCTATGGTCACAGGTAACATAGAGTCATTATTTGGTATTAAATTCTCTGTATGATAAACTTGGATCTTTTAACCCCTAGACGACCTAGGACGTACAGGTACGCCCTGGAAGTCTGTGCCTAGATGACTGTGGGCGTACCGGTACGCTCTAACCTATTAAAACATAACAAGCGTCATCACTAACGGCGAACAGCGTAAACAAAAAGAGCAAAAAAGTGCGCGGATTACCGATTTCTTGTTACATTATATATTTATATATATAAAAAAGTTAATAAAAAGTGATCAAAATATCCGATCTTCACAAATATGGTATTAATAAAAACTAGAGATCATGACGGCAAAAATGCCACCCCAAACAGCCCCGTAGGAGGAAAAACTAAAACCGTTAAAAGCGTCACAATAGGCCCATTTTATTAATAATTAATTTAGAAAAAAGGAGGCCTTGACAGAGCTGCAGAATGATTCCTCCATTGTCATAAAGAAAGCAGACATAGGGGAGCGATCGTGTTTCAGAATCGCTCCTCCTATGTCGCAGAGGCCATGCGACAATTGGCCGATGATAACATCTATCAGAAACTGCGTGGTGATCCGACTAAGCAGTTTAAAAGGGAAGTTGATACATTTGTTGGTTATGCAGTTATGGCGGGTGTCATTTCTGAAAAAACGGCTAATATGTTATATGTTGACCATCCTCGGGATCCAGTCCTCTATTTGCTTCCCAAGATACACAAGGATTGCAGCAGCCCACCTGGCCGACCCATTGTGTCTGGTTCGGGTTCGCTGCTGCAGTCCTTGTCAGTCTATGTAGATTCTTTTTTACAGGACATTGTTAAAAAATTGGATCGCTGTCTGACTGACACGGGACACTTCCTCGATACCTTGGAGACGATAAATCCCCATGATATCACATTCCTGTGTACTCTTGATGTACAGAGTCTTTATACTAATATCCCCCAAGACGAGGGGATGTTTTGTGTCAGGGAACAGCTTAGCAAAAATTGTAGACTTACGAATGAAATGATTAATTTTTTGATGGGCCTTTTGCATTTGGTATTAACCAGAAATTATTTTAGGTTTGATGCTGATTTTTTCTTACAGCGACATGGTGTTTCCATGGGCTCATCGGTAGCCCCAAGTTTAGCCAACATATTCATGCATGATTTTGAAGAAAGGTTTGTTACTGGCTGTGGCATGCCCACGTCGTCCACGTGGCTTCGCTACGTGGACGATGTGTGCCTGCTTTGGACAGGAAGTGAGAGTGATCTTTTAGATTTCGTCTCCCGTTTGAACGATTGCCATCCGTCCATTAAGTTCACATTGGAGTATGATTCTGACACAATACATTTTTTGGACGTCCAAGTGAAAAGAAGTAAGGACAGTTTTGATACCACTTGAAACCACGGATAAGAATAATATGTTACATCGGAGGAGTCAACATGCCCCCCATGTATTTAAGAGCCTTCCAAAATCCCAGTTTATTAGAGCTAAACGGATTTCGACTACAGAGAGTGAGTATCAACGGAATGCTGCCAAAATGGCTGATAAATTTGTAGCTAGAGGATACAATAGAAGAGATGTATGACGGACAGAAAATGAAGTAAAGAGGATGGAAAGAAGAACAGTGAGATGTAAGAAAAAGAAGGATAAAAGTGTAATGTAAGACCGTTGTTTAGTATGACATATGATAAAAATTCAAATTTGATTAAAAAAAGTGTCATGAAATATTGGGGACTGCTGACTAGCGATCCTAAATATAGACAATTATTTAAAGATAGACTGGTGTTTGCTTACAAAAAGAATAAATCTATAGGAAATATGCTGGTTAGAAGTGACATCCAGAAGAAAAAGCAAGATAGACAGACATTCTTAGCGAGTAGCAGAAAGGGGACATTTGCATGTATGAAATGTCAGCATTGCAACAGCATAATCAAAGGAGACTCCATTCATCATCCCAGTCAGGGTACTAAATTCAAAGTCAAAGGATTTTATACCTGTAATGAAAAGAATTTAGTTTATCTTCTGAAGTGCCCATGTGGACTAGGATATGTCGGGCAGACAAGCAGACAGGTCAAAATAAGATTAAATGAACATAAAACAGCTATCAGAAAATTCAGTGAAGGTAAAGAACAAAAAGATAGTAAAGAATTTGGAGAAACTTCAGTAGCGAGGCATTTAGCTGAAGTAAGACATAATGTATGTGATCTCAGGTGGCAAGTGCTTGAGCAAGTAGAGGTATGCACAGACAGTGAAGAGAACCGTAAGCGGCTTCTACGGAAAGAGACACATTCGATCACCAAACTGAATACACTTAGCCCGCAAGGGTTAAATGAGGTGTGCAGCTTCAGAGCATTTTTGTGATATACCCTGCAAGATAAAGCTAAGAAAAATAAAAAGCAACAAAAGTGCACACTGTGAGTATGTGTCTTTCTCTCAGTAGAGGGACATCACACTAACGTGGAACTACGGGAAGACAAGGTAATATCACCTAGTAGATTATACTACTTTTTTGTACAACACAATTTCTTTGGTTAAGGACTGCTGATGTTGCAGATTCGTGGAGTCCGAACTGTGTGGAGTTGGATTGTTATCCGATGCAGTGCAAAGTTGATTGTTTGAAAATTGTTGAATATCTTCTCAGCACAGTACAACGGTGTGCAGCAGCAGGGTTTTGTCACGGACGAGCTGTGTGCACTGGTAACAGTCTCCTTCCTCTCTCTCTGTAGACTGGGTTGTGCGGTCATGTGACCACTCCTCTTAAAGCTATACCGACGTCACAGGGGGTGGGCTAGTGCAACATCCCTGCTGATTGGATGTGTTCCGGGTGCTTTTCCCGCCCGGAACACTTCCTGCTTTCAAAAATGGTGGCTGCCATTTTAGAAAGCAAGGGAAAAAAAATTCGGAGCAGACTTCCAAAAATCCGAATCCGATCGGATTCGGACTTTTTGGAAAATCCGACCCAGATCCCATACTCTTTCTGGCTGAATGCGTGCATTATGTGTGCTGTTCATTTATACATTTATTTCACCACTCCATTTGCCCATTTAGCGCCCCCATAAGGCTGCTCATGTTTCTGCTTTTCACTCAGCGCTCGTGGGTGGGCTTGTTTTTTAGTAAGTTTTAAGCAGTGGTTGCCTGCTGATCAATCAGAATCCATCTTCACAACTGACATCACTTCCTGCATTGGGTCTTTTTTGTTTGCTATTACTAAAGACCAAATGGCCTTAGTGATGGAGCCTTGACTGCAGTTTTCCAATAAGTGAAACATCGGGTGGCCAAATGTTTAGCACTGTATTTTACATAGAAAACAGGCAAAAAAAAAAAAAAGACGTAAATTGCAAAGATGTAGTATACCACCTCCATTGTCGATTTAACAGTATGTATGACAGTATGACAGTAAGCATTTAAGAAACAGACCAAGTTCAAACACTGAAATTGAATTGCATAGAGATAACATGTTCATGAGAACGCAAAGAAACTTATCGCTCATTGAAGGTGATCAAGCCGAAACTGTCTCTTATGTATGGTGTGGGGCAAGGACAGGATGGGAACAATTTCAGATGACCGTGCTCATGACAATGACACAGCAGAGTATAAAGAGAAGGCTAAACCATGACGATGACAGGTCACCCAGAAATTAAGTCTGGTGGGTGTCCAGCCATGTTACTAGTAACTATAAATAAGGGAAGCGAATTTAGCCAGTTTTGCGACAAAAATTTGCCAAACACAGCGACCACGACAGCGATCCTCCATGTTAGCATAAAGTTATTTGGTTAGTCTATGGGAGAAAGGGATTATTAATAAACCCTTTCTCCCATAGAATTATGTAAACGTTGCTGTGTCTTGTTTCCGACCCTCAGAGGCACTCAGGCTTTAGGTAGAGTGGAGTGAGCAGCAGGTAGAGAGAGCTCTTAGAAGAGATAGGGAAGGATAGGAGAGGGCAGTTTAGGTTCTTTAATTGGGTATAGTAGTTGCCTGTGGGTGCTGTGGGAAAGTTGTATTCACTTTGCTGCTGCTGTAACTAGAGTCTCCATTAAATCCAGTGTGTGGCTTTAGTCCAAAAAGTGTCTACTGTAAAAGAGTCTGTGGGTGAAGCTAACCCATTGCTACAACAGTGTGGCGGTGCAGACAAGCCACTATTCAGGGAATCCAGTGTGTGGCTTTAGTCCAAAAAGTTTCTACTATAAAACAGTCTGTGGGTGAAGTTAATCCATTGCTAAACCAGTGTGTCAGTGCAGTCAAGCTAGTATACAGTGAATCCAATGTGTCAGTGCTTTGGGTGAAATAAACCTAGTGTTCCTGTTCAGTGGTGTTCCTGCCGTATTAAATAAAAATCTTGGAAAACACATTACCATCCTCATAAAACCCCTTCCAACCCCTGTCTAATAAAATCTTCAACCCCTTCCATTCAAAGTCAGCCCCGATCAGTTTACATAAACCCAACAATAAGTCCAAGCGTCCCAAGAAAACAGTGGAATGCAGAGTCGTGGAGGAAGGTTGCAGCTACCAGTGAGAAAAACTGGGCAAGTGAACACTAGCCAACCTGGGATTGTGGACTTGCTACTGCAATGTTCAAGCTCCATGTCAGGCAGTACCCAAACGCGGGGGCAGCAGTCAACAGAAGGGTCGTCCCAGAGTAATGTCACGACAATTTCCTGGCAAGGCCAGGATGTATTCTCCTCCCCATCTCCTGTTGTGTCCCACACACAACACAGCTTGCCAGGCTCATTGGCGAGAGAGCTGCTGGCAATCATGCAGCCATTTTCCGCATTTATGAGCATAAAGTGGGAGTTGTAGTTTGGGTTCAAACCCAGGCACAACTTCGATGCGACAGCACATGGAGTGAAACCACAAACTGCCTGGAAGAACTGGGACCCCCATGACACATCTTGCCAGGAACAGCAAATGGGTATGACTACCATCATGCAGCCCCTAGCCAGGAATCTGCAGACGCGGTTGCCAATTACTAGGTCCCTCACATCATCCTCTGCCTCCACAGTCAGGAAACACTGCCACTGTTAAGACAACATCGCTGTTGTAAGCAATAACCAGGAGACAACATTACCCAAATAACCACCCGACGGCACAGAATCCCACCTGACTAGGCTTATTACCCTCCAATCCATCTCTTTCAACTAAGTGAAATCAAAGCCCTTTAGAGACCTGATGGCTTGTGCACATCCGAGATGGAGAGTGCCCAGTCGCTACTTCTTTTCCAACAAGGCGATTCCATCAATGCACTTTTACCTGCAAAAAAAGTTGGTGACTCTTTGGGCCTCTCTGTTTCTAATCAGGTGCACCTAAATGCTGGCGTTTGGATTTTAAACTATGGCCAAAGGCAGTATATGTCCATGACTGCACACTGGATTACTATAGTAGCGGGAGAGGGGCAGCGGAAACAGAAAGCAATGGAGGTCCCACTGCCACCAGAATTGTGCAATGACATAATCCGATAAAATCATGCTTTGCCTCCACCACCCTCCATTCATCATGCCACTGCACACCCAGTCCAAGTGCTGTACCAACACTGCCAAGCATAGCGCTGTCAGGCTGTCCTTCGTCTGCACAACCTGGGTGAAAGGAGCCACACTAGCAGAGAACTACTTCATGCCATGGCGGACGACATCGCAAGGTGGCTGACCCCTTGGCATTTGCAGGTAGGCAACGTAGTGGCAGAAAATGGCCATAACATTGTGTCGGCACTGCAGCAGGGAGAGCTCACGCATGTTCCATGCATGGCCCACGTGCTTAACCTGAAAGTGCATAGGTTACTTCACTCCTTCCCAGGACTCAAGGATCTGCTGAAGATGGTGACAAAACTATTTACCCACTTCAGCCAGTCATACGTGACATGGATTGCCCTCCACATGATCCAACATGGACTCTAAGTACATCGGCTGATCTGCAATGTGCCATGCGGTGGAATTGGACGTCCTCGTCATGCTTTCTGGCACCTTCTCACAGAACTGCAATTTCCAGGTCACCGATGATGTGTGATGTCTGCCGATCCCTAGTAACGTTTAAGGAAGCCACTCTGCAACCAGTACGGTGTGAATGACCTGCTTCACATCATAGGTGGCGCACTAAATAACACCATCTAAGAGGGGACTTAGGGCAGTGCGACCACCTATGATGTCAGTCTGGACCCAGAGATGGACCAATTGGCGATGGTGGTGGAGGAGGTGGTATATGGCCAAGTATTCCAAACAACACCGGTTACCATCTCTGGCCTGAAAACAACAGAGGAGATGAAGGAATCCATTTGGGAAGAGGATCACCATAGCACACCCTGGATTTACACCGGAGACACGGATGAGGAACAGCGGTCGGTCAAGCTTGTTCATATCGCGCGTGAAGAGCATGTGTTGGAGGGACCCCTGGTTGACCCTTGTTTCAGGTGGAAAATGTCATTTTTTTTCCACCGCCGGAAAGGGACACCAAAATAAAATTCTAACATGAGCTACTGCAAAGTCATTTGCTTGAGGCCTATCAGGAACAACAACATCCTGCATGCCCAACCAGTCATGAGGAACTTGGCCAGTCTAAAAGAAAAAATAGTTGCGCAAGTGTTAGGGGCCAGCAGTAGCCAGGGTAGTTGTTTCAGCCTCCAAACAATGATAAGCGAATTCCTGAAGCCACCAGAGGAAGAAACCTGGCAGTACCACACTGAAGTTCATCAGGCAGCAGTTGAAATTTCAAGCAAAATTCTACTTGTAATCCCTCTTGCCCCTGAATATTTCGGATCCGCCCACCCAATTCTGGGTTTAAAAGCTGGACATCTAGCCATAGCTGGCATAGTTCGCTCTCACCCTTCTGTCATGCCCAGCCAGCAACGTTGCATCGGAGAGGGTGTTCAGTGCGGCAGTGGCCATTGTCATTCCCAGGAGGACCAGGCTGTCTTGCCTTAGTGAAGAGAGGCTTACATTTTTAAAAATGAACCAAGCCTGGATAGAAGTGGATTTCACCATCCCCTGTCTAATGATTGAAACATCAGCTGGATGTCAGCACTCTATACAAGCTAGTCAGGCTCTATACAATTAAACTCCCCAACATTATATGCACCTACCCAAAGTTTTTTGTTTTTTTTTGACAAATCGTCCCCAAAGTTTTAAAATTAGTGCCCATGCTCAAATATTGACAACACAGGCATTTATTATCCATACCAGCTTAATGTTTTGCCAAAAGACTATATGGAAACCCAGCAATATCCAGACACAAATCCCCATAACTATGTTTCACAAAGAGAGCATTTCCCTTTTTGTTAACCATAGCTGTAGGGTTTCAACCCTGGCACGTGTGCCAAGGAATCTTACCCTTCATGTCCCATTTTTCGGAGCACGCATTGTAACTGGACAATGAATGTTCTTGGAGTTTTTAAGACATCATGAGTGCACTTAGAGCTCGCCCAATGGTTCCTGATAAGGTAATTGTTGTGTGACGTTTTAATGGCTCTTGTGGCCTCTTGAGTGGTTTAGAGCTAGAGGAATGTTGATGGGGTATACTGAATATCACAGAGTATGATGTCTTCCAAATATGATATAAGAAACTTTAATAGCTACTAGCCAGTTTACTTTGCCTTATTTAGAGTGCATTCATCCGTTAATAGTTTCTTTTCGGTTTTTGCTGCCTAAAACCTTCAGCGGGCGCGCAGCTTTCTTTCAGCCACTGTCAGTACTATGCGGCGGGTGAATAATACAAAGTTCAGTGCAGAACTACCTAACTTCACTCTGGGGCTATGTTCACACAACGTAAGAGACCGGCCGTTCTGTGACCTGGTCGGGTCACGGAACGGCCAGTCTCTGAAAAGACCGGCCAGATGATCACCGCCACAGAGTTTTGATTCAGGCGCATCTGTGCGCGCCTGCATCAGAACTTCCCACGGCACACTATGGAGTGAGCGGCCGGAGCCGCAAGCTCCATAGTGTGCACTGACAGTGTTTTCTGCGGCTGCTATTGACTGAATAGCAGGCGCAGAAAATGGACATGTCAGTTTTCTACGG
Organism: Dendropsophus ebraccatus; assembly: GCF_027789765.1. NCBI lineage: Eukaryota > Metazoa > Chordata > Amphibia > Anura > Hylidae > Dendropsophus > Dendropsophus ebraccatus. The sequence continues at coordinate 5,494,133 of NC_091460.1, read as the reverse complement.
TGCCGCGAGAGATCCCGGCCGGAGTGTATACTATGAGTATACGCTCTGGCGGGGATCCCATAGAAGGCAAGGCAATGTATGTTTTCGCATAAAGTATGGTAGTTGTTGCCCACTGCAACAACGGTCGTACTTTTACAAAAATATACGTTGAGTGAACATAGCCAGAAAATGCGTGTTTCCAGAGGTCTACATAGTAGGAACAGGCATAAAAATCCGCTGATGGTTTTACGCAGCAGCCCTGGAGCGACAAGTAAATGCACCATTAGGGTGGGGTTTTGTGGGAGTGACCAAAGCGAGGGTGGGACGTTCACTCCCATACCCCATCAGGGGTTTCCTTCTTCCCTGTTCATTTAAGCTGGAGACAGATTAAACACCACAAGAGATGAATGCATGGGTTGAGTCTTACGCTTTGTTAAAGCGGTGTTGGTTAAAGTTAAAGTTGTTAAAGTATGTGTCGATGCATGTATTGGAAAAAGCCAGATTCAGTAAGGTTTTGGAAGACATGATTTCAACCATTTTTTTTTTAAGAAAATACAGAACAGTGGAACAATCTTCTCCAATTTAAGGTTTTGGGGGAAAAAAAACAACAGGTGTCTATTCTACAGCCTTCTAGAGCTAAGACATTGCCTCTGATGGGGCTTCCACTTTAGAATGTCTAATGAGTCCAATGAAGTCCATGGAGAACATTTGATGTGATGCCCCTGATCCACCAATGTCCACTGGTCCTCAATGAGAAAGAGTCATATGACGCCACTAATTTATCCATTACTGTCCTGGGACAAAAATGAGTTTACGCCGCCGATCCACCAATGTCCACTGCTGTTGAATGATTGATGTTTTACAACTTTTGACACTGTCACAGCAATAGAAATTTCAAGCAGAGTCTGTGCAGAGTCCGTGCAGTCTCCGCCTGAAGTTACACCTGTCCAATAAACTCAGTAATATTATAAAGCTCAATCCGCCATCTGCCCAAAGCTCTCCCAACATATGCTCCTTGTCCCATCACCTAGATCCACAGTGGACCGGGAGGAGTTGCAAATATTGTTTTGTGATGCTGGGATTCCCCAAATATATTGCTGTGAGAGAGCACTGGTTCTGCTGCCCATCACCGTGTAGGGTCCTAGGCTACACATAAGATACAAGAGGCCTTCACCTTCCCTTGCACCCACCTAAGCACATTGCCCACATGCTTCTCTCTCATTATAAACATTTGTGTGAAAATCAAACATTTTTGAGAGAAGTTGTCACCAGGGTGTATAATAATGATCGCCCCATGACAGGCGCAAATAAACTGATGTTCTCTATACAAGGTGTGATCTGCGATAAGCATAGTAATAGAAGCATTTCACCATCACCAAGTCATAGAACAGGAGATACAAAGTAAACACATGGGGGTAAACAGAGATGAGGAGTCATGATGGAGCGCTGCAGGGAGGAGGAGAAGGACACAGGTTCCCACAGTTTCCACCGTTCCTCTGGATTATATAAGAGTCCGGAGCAGAATTCTCCTCAGTGACCTGCAGTCTCCTTACAGAGAGCAGCCAGATCCACCGTGACACCCAACAAGACCCAACAATGGCCGATCTAGGTAACCGCTCTCCGCTGACCTCACAGGTCCCTCCACTTCTGTTTCATTTCTTCTTCTTAGTTTTCTATCATCTTTTATATAATCATCCACTATTTTATCTTTGTACTTATCTTATATTATTGTCTTCTCTTTTCTTCCCTGGCATCATCATCATCAGCCTCCTCTTCTGTCTTATCACTTTCTTCTGGTTTTCCATAATCAACAATCAATTCCCTCATCACCTTCTTCTGTAATCACACTTTTCTTCTTATCCAGCTTACCTCTGTTTTCTTTTTTCATCATCACCCTCATCATCATCACCTTCCTCATGGTCTTTGTTGCAGTTATTACTATTACAGACTTGTTGTTGCATGCGGGGTGTATTAGGGTCAGGTCCTAGGATAGCAGAAAGGCTTAATATATGTATGACAAGTTTTGGTAATCAGACTTCCTCACAAGTAATCGGCCTCTTTGTACCTGTTTGTCTATGCACTGCTCATCGCTGTACGCTAACATCTTTGGGACGTATTAGACGGCCTGATGCGGGGTGTAAGGGAGCGCTAAATCTACTGAATCAGTGATTGTTTTCTGAGCATATTACACAGCTCAATTATTGTGCGGCAAGGGCTGCATGGACATTGTTAACAATGTCTGTGCAGCCCTTGTTTTATTATTTTCTATATAAAGATTATACTTACCTGTCCAGGCTCCTTTGGTGTCCTGCTGCCTTTTCTCTGCTGATCACAGCTACTGCTGAAGCTTCTGAGCCCATCTTTGAAGTGACAGGCCGCTCAGCTAATCATTGCCCAAATGTAGCCTGTCACTTTACAGACCCGCTCCGAAGTTTTAGCCGTGGCTGTAACCAACGGGGAAAAGGCAGCAGGACACCAGGGGAGCCTGGACAGGTAAGTATAATTTTTATGATTTTCTTTACAGTAGCAGTCAGCCACATATCACTATTACACGCAGTGATGAGCGGTCGGTGGCCGATAATTAAAAAAAAAATTTGTACAGCTCTTCGGTTGATTGCTTTCTTTATTACATGGAGCGATATCGGCCTGATTTAGCAGATAATAGCTCCATGTAATAAAAGCTGTACCTCCATTTCTTGAAAAGCTAAAACTGTAGTTCTGCATCAGCTGGAGGACCAAAGACTCCCCATTCATAACCTATGTACTATTCTCATGCTCACATTCTCTATCAGCTATCAGAAGGGCAAGAAGCATCTCTTTATACATACAAGAGTTTAAAAAAATTCTAAGATCATAAGATCATGCAGTTACCAGGGTTAAAGGGGTTGTCCAGTGAAAATCTTTTTCTTTAAATTCCACTGGTGTCAGGAAGTTATATAGATTAGAGATGATCGAAGGTTCTATAGAACTCGAACCTTGTAGAACCTTCCGCATTTGATTCCCGATGCCTTCCCGGTCCGTGGGGAAGGAAGAGACAGCCTAGGTAATAGGCTGAATCCCGGAATTTCAGGCGGTACCTGGTCTATCTCCTCCTTCCCCACGGACTGGGAAGGCATCAGGAATCAAATGCGGAAGGTTCTACAAGGTTCGAGTTCTATAGAACCTAAGATTTTCCGATGTTTAATCATCTCTAATATAGATTTGTATTTTAAAGGACTCCCCTGTAGTAGCCTTTATTTTCTTCTATAACATAAGTATATACAGGTCAAAAGCCACAGGACACCATTTAATTCAGAAATGAAAGGGAAAATGACATATTGGCTCAAGGGAAAGTTTTTCTACTGGGAACGTGGTTATGTAGCATATTATATTTGCAGTATCTCTTGTTATCAAAGTTATCAACGAAAAAGTTGCAACAACAACTGGGAACATTTCGTGTGATGCACAGCTATCTGACATGTTCAATGTGTTGTCACTGGTGCTAAGGACAGAGCTGAAGGTGCTGGAGCCAGTTCTGGTCTTTGATATGATACATGACCACCTTCTCATTAGAAAATATATGTTACAGAAGGGGAGAATGGAAAGGGGGGACATGATGGAAACCTTTATATATGTTACAGGAGGAAGAAGAGAAAGGGGGGACATGATGAAAACCTTTATATATGTTACAGGAGGAAGAAGGGAAAGGGAGGACATGATGGAAACCTTTATATATGTTACAGGTGGAAGAAGGGAAAGGGGGACATGATGGAAACCTTTATATATGTTACAGGAGGAAGAAGGGAAAGGGAGGACATGATGGAAACCTTTATATATGTTACAGGTGGAAGAAGGGAAAGGGGGACATGATGGAAACCTTTATATATGTTACAGGAGGAAGAAGGGAAAGGGAGGACATGATGGAAACCTTTATATATGTTACATGAGGAAGAAGAGAAAGGGGGGACATGATGGAAACCTTTATATATGTTACAGGAGGAAGAAGGGAAAGGGAGGACATGATGGAAACCTTTATATATGTTACAGGAGGAAGAAGGGAAAGGGAGGACATGATGGAAACCTTTATATATGTTACATGAGGAAGAAGAGAAAGGGGGGACATGGTGGAAACCTTTATATATGTTACAGGAGGGAAGAAGGGAAAAGGGGGGACATGATGGAAACCTTTATATATGTTACAGGTGGAAGAAGGGAAAGGGGGACATGATGGAAACCTTTATATATGTTACAGGAGGAAGAAGGGAAAGAGGAGACATGATGGAAACCTTTATATATGTTACAGGAGGAAGAAGGGAAAGGGAGGACATGATGGAAACCTTTATATATGTTACAGGAGGAAGAAGGGAAAGGGAGGACATGATGGAAACCTTTATATATGTTACAGGAGGAAGAAGGGAAAGAGGAGACATGATGGAAACCTTTATATATGTTACAGAAGGAAGAAGGGAAAGGGAGGACATGATGGAAACCTTTCTATATGTTACAGGAGGAAGAAGGGAAAGGGGGGACATGATGGAAACCTTTATATATGTTACATGAGGAAGAAGAGAAAGGGGGGACATGATGGAAACCTTTATATATGTTACAGGAGGAAGAAGGGAAAGAGGAGACATGATGGAAACCTTTATATATGTTGCAGGAGGAAGAAGGGAAAGGGAGGACATGATGGAAACCTTTATATATGTTGCAGGAGGAAGAAGGGAAAGGGAGGACATGATGGAAACCTTTATATATGTTACAGGAGGAAGAAGGGAAAGGAGAGACATGATGGAAACCTTTATATATGTTACAGGAGGAAGAAGGGAAAGGGGGGACATGATGGAAACCTTTATATATGTTACAGGAGGAAGAAGGGAAAGGGGGGACATGATGGAAAACTTTATCTGGAGTTCTGTTCTCCCACTGAGAGGGGCCGATAGGATGAGGATGGAACGGAGTAATAATAATAGCTGGTGTGCGGCAAATCCAAACAGCCACCCTGCCTCTCTCCCTGCCTCTGCCACATGAACACCCGTTTACAGCTAGGATTACCATCACTATGACAGGAATCCTCACTCCTTTACAGTAAATAGTCAAGCAAGATACATCATTACTTACTGCTAGTCAAGAGTAGGTAAGTGGTGATGCTGTTGCATGACCACTTAACTCTTTACAGTCTATGGACCTGGAGCTCTGCACCTGACTTATGGAGTGTAAAAACCAATTAAAACACATTTGCATTGTTCCCTAAGGAAACACACAGCTCGGTTCTCGAACATCCTTTCAGAAACAAATGTGTTTGAGAGCAGAGGTACTAATATATCTTAGGAATAGCGTTAAGTAGAGGTGGAGGTGTTTGGGGTCAATATCATTTTGGAATACTGGCAATAATTATCTGTAGCTCCCCACAGCTGGCAGAACTCATGCAGCTCCAAACTATGACAGCGCTTCCAATGTGTTCCGTTTAGGCAGGATACACTTGTCTTTGTACTGCTAAACTTTTTGCTGACAAACACACAACACCAACTAAACCATGCGATTCTGTTGGTTTTATCCGAGCACAGGACATGGTCCCAGTACTCTATTCCTTTAGTCTGTCTTTAGGCTTTTTTGAGCCATCACCTTTAGATGAGGCTTCCTTCTGGGATGACAGCCATGCAGACCAATTTGATGCATTTGGTCTGTACACTGACAGGCTAGCCCCCCCATCCCCCATTCAACCTCTTTAACTTTTGCAGCAATGGTGTCTGCACTTATATATCTATTTTAAAAAGGTAACCTCTGGATATGACTCCGATCAACTTCTTGACCATTGAGAGGCTGATTTTGAGTGGAACCTTGTGAACCTACTGTATGGTCTTTGCCACCCTGCTGCAGCTTACTTTCATTGTTTGCCATTTTCATATATATAACAATTCTATTTTTCTTTTTATATCATCAGAGAGTTCTTTGCCAGGTGGCACCATGTTGAATTTCCAGTATGAGAGAGTGTGAGGGAGATAACACCATACTTAGCACCTGCTACTCATTTAAACTTAAGTCCTATTAACTCTAATGGATCATATAACACTGTGGATAAAAAATGGCTAATTTGGCCATAATCCCTTAGGGGTGTCTTCACTTTTGTTGCCGGGGGTTTAGACCTTAATCCCATCCCGCCGAAGGGTGTGCCGGCAGGTCCTGCTACGGGTGGGGAGGTTTAGAGAGGGGACGCGCCGCGACCCCGCTCTGAACCGCCACAATCCCGGCTGCTTTCTGCAGCCTGGAACCTCGGCTATTAGCGGGTGCGGCCGATCGCAGTACTGCAGTACCGGCTGGGATGAACTTTTCAGAGATCACGGAACGGCCGGTCTCTTACGCCATGTGAACATGGCCTTAGGCTGGGTTCACACTACGTATATTTCAGGCAGTATTGTGATCCTCATACTGCAATCAAAACCAGGAGTGGATTGAAACACAGAAAGGATCTGTTCACACAGTGTTAAAATTGAGTGGATGGCCGTCATTTAATGGAAAATATTTGCTGTTGTTTAAAAACAACGGCTGTTATATTGAAATTATGGCCGTTATTTACTGTTATATGGCGGCCATCCACTCAATTTCACCACTGTGTGAACAGAGCCTTTCTGTGTTTTCAATCCACTCCTGGTTGAGGTTGCAAAATACTGACTGAAATATACTGTGTGTGAACCCAGCCTATAAGTATAAAAGGAGTAGGGGAGATACAAGAAGTGACCATAAGAGCTTATAACCAATCATAGATACATAGTACTAGGGGCCTTATTCTGTATTTACTATGTTGTCTCATTTGAGTCCATGTTTCATTCTAGAAACACTCCTTCTGGGCGTGACTAACGATAATGATTTCAATATCGGCTTACCACCCCGGCATACTCAAGATAGTTTTCGTAGAAGAGCAGCCACTTTGGGAAAGATTAACAATATCAGCAAGGTAGCCTGCAGCCCAAAAGGGGAGGTCTTCTGCATCTGCTCTGGTGACCTGTACAGAGGCCCACTGCCCTCCAAGCAAGATTGGTTCTCGGTGGCTCGAAGAATTGGAAGATTTGATTGGAACAGAATTAAATGCCTGACCTTCCATCCCAATGGAGATTTGTATTGTACCACTAACAATGGAGATTTTTATAAGGGTCCCCCACCAGATAATGAGTTCAAACCTTGGTTCTACGATCAGGCAACAAAGATCGGAAGGGGGAACTGGCATGAGTATGAGTGTTTGTTTTTTGATCCAGATGGCAATCTGTATGGTGTGGCCAATGACAAACTTTACACAGGACTTCCACCTACTGATGAAAATGCTACATGGAAAAAAACCTTGCTTGGGGTGAGCCAGTGGCAAAGGCTCACTCATTTTTTGGCTTTTACTAAAGATAAAAAACTGTGGGCTATAGATAAACACAATGGAAACATCTACAGAGGAGATGCACCATCACAAGGAAAACTATCATATCTCTACAGTGCCCAACAAGTAGGATGGAACTATGGGATCTATAAAACGTTGTCATTCACAGAGGACAGAACAATTATTAATATTCTCAGCTTTGAATTCCTGGTTGACGAGGGGAAAGTACTGTCTGAAGAACCTCAGGTGTTACAGAAAAAGGACTACAACAACACTAAAAGCACTACAACCATGAGACACACTTTTTTGTAAGTACTGTACTATAAGCTGAAGTAACTCTTATAATCTGCTACTTGGAGTTTGTAGGAAATGGTTTAGCTACCGATTCTGACTATGAAACCCAAAGGGAACCAGAGATAATCTGTGACTATGAAGCAGCTGATACTTACTGTAACAGATACGTGACGTCATGAGTGGTCATAGATCCCATACAAGGCTAAGATCACATCTACAGTATACAGCTGTGCAGTGTCGGTCGGAAACCCAAGAGATCGGGGTGTTAAGATGTGTCAGTGTAAAAGTGATAATGTTAGGCTCATATTAGACATGTGATTATTCTAGTTGGATATAAAATCCTCGTTGACCATTGTTTTAAGTCAAGCAGGAAAATCGTACAACCTTGGAAATGTGCCAACCGTAGTCACTTTTAGGCTATGTTCACACAACATATTAGACCGACCGCTCCGTGACCCCGGCCGGGAGCTCTGAAGCCAGCGCACCATCGTGCACCCGCATCAGAGCTTCCCATAGCACACAGTGAAGCGAGCGGCCGGAGCCGCTTACTTCACTGTGTGAACTGACAGGGCTTTCAGGACATGTCAGTTATTTGCGGCCCCGTATGGGATCCCACCCGGAGCGTATACAATGTGTATACGCTCCGGCCGGGATTCCATATCAGATAAGGTTATGTTGGCAACAACGGTCGTACTTTTACGTAGTGTGAACATAGCCTTACAGTACATTTAACAAATTTAGAGATCCAGCAGTGCCACGTTGTGCTATACACATCTCCTGAGTTTTCAACCTATGCCACAAAATTTTCCAGCGTATAGATATCAACTAACCCCAATGACTCACAGGAGACGTCTTCTTTAAGTAAAGTCTTCGGGATCAGCACCCACTTACGGAGCCTATTACGCGGCTTGTCGATTGTGTAGCAAGGACTGTATATCTATCTATCTATATATATATATTGTTAGTGATGTCCGTTCAGCTGGTCTTTCACATAGAAAACAATACAGTTTTACTCCCTCACGCTCCGCCGGTGTCTTGGTGCTTTTTTCCTGCGTTCTCTGCTCCCCACACTTGTGGCCCTGTCTCTTCAGTGGCAGCTGCTAAGCCAATCACTGACCGAGAGGTCTGTCAGTACAGATACGGGGTCAGAGGTGGCTGCTGGGAGCAGGAAACACAGGGTAAAGGTTACAGGACACTGGGGGAGTCTGGTCACTATATTATTGACCTCATCAGCTGTGCATCGACTATTACAAGTAGCGACGCGTCTTTGATGACCAAAGATTTTTAAACTAGCTAAAAGACAATGATCGATAATCGTCTCTTCGAACGATTGTTCAGCTGATCTTCTGATAATCTACCAAACCAGCTGATTATTGCTCTGTGTAATAGGGCCCAAAGGCAGTGAAGTCAATATCCTTGGTATGAAAGGGCTGAACACTGGTTAATGTCTGTATTCTTGGTGGTCTAGTGTATACCTGTAGCTAGAGGGATGATCCTGGAATTTATTGCTATCACCCCACAGACTGCTATCCATGTCCATGCCCCCCCCCCCCCCAAATTACATAGATTTCTCCCATGGATCCCTCTATTACACAGGCAGTACTGCTTCTTATGCCTGTTCTCTCATGACTCTTTATGCTGTCAACCCTCATATATTATTGTTAAAGCCTTACTTTTTCCTTCCAGCTCCTTATTCCCCATCTCCCACAGACTGCATCTTACTGCTCCTTATTCCCCATCTATCACAGACTGTATCTTACTGCTCCTTATTCCCCATCTCCCACAGACTGCATCTTACTGCTCCTTATTCCCCATCTCCCACAGACTGCATCTTACTGCTCCTTATTCCCTATCTCCCACAGACTGCATTTTACTGCTCCTTATTCCCCATCTCCCACAGACTGCATCTTAGTGCTCCTTATTCCCCATCTCCCACAGACTGCATCTTACTGCTCCTTATTCCCCATCTCCCACAGACTGCATCTTACTCTTCTCCTTATTCCCCATCTCCCACAGACTGCATCTTACTTCTCCTTATTCTTCATCTCCCATAGACTGCATCTTACTGCTCCTTATTCCCCATCTCCCACAGACTGCATTTTACTGCTCCTTATTCCCCATCTCCCACAGACTGCATCTTACTTCTCCTTATTCCCCATTTCCCAGAGACTGCATCTTACTGCTCCTTATTCTCCATCTCCCACAGACTGCATCTTACTGCTCCTTATTTCCCATCTCCCACAGACTGCATCTTACTGCTCCTTATTTCCCATCTCCCACAGACTGCATCTTGCTTCTCCTTATTTTCCATCTCCCATAGACTGCATCTTACTGCTCCTTATTCCCCATCTCCCACAGACTGCATCATGCTGCTCCTTATTCTCCATCTCTCACAGACTGCATCTTACTGCTCCTTATCTTACAGCTTCTTATGCCATCTGTGCAGAGGGAATATTTCCGTTGAGCATCTGTGCAGCATATAGGAAGCTCCCTCCATGATGCTGACCGGCTATTCTCTGCTCAGACAATACAGCTGCTATAGACCTTCCATGTCTGAGCATGTGCCCAGTATACACTCCCTGTAATTCAACCCTGATTAAAACATTAAAAAATTAAATGTCATTAAATGTCTATACTACTTATGGATAGATGTGAAGAATAACATTAATGGCTACAAGAGTCAGTCCCCATGTTTTGTCTTATTTACTGTACTTTGTATTGATGGCTTCTGTATGCACCCCCATCTCCATTCCCCATCTATGGAGGGTGACATTGCTCCCCATCTATGGAGGGTGACATTGCTCCCCATCTATGGAGGGTGACATTGCTCCCCATCTCCATTCCCCATCTATGGAGGGTGACATTGCTCCCCATCCCCATTCCCCATCTATGGAGGGTGACATTGCTCCCCATTCCCCATCTATGGAGGGTGACATTGCTCCCCATCTCCATTCCCCATCTATGGAGGGTGACATTGCTCCCCATTCCCCATCTATGGAGGGTGACATTGCTCCCCATTCCCCATCTATGGAGGGTGACATTGCTCCCCATTCCCCATCTATAGAGGGTGACATTGCTCCCCATCTCCATTCCCCATCTATGGAGGGTGACATTGCTCCCCATTCCCCATCTATGGAGGGTGACATTGCTCCCCATCTATGGAGGGTGACATTGCTCCCCATTCCCCATCTATGGAGGGTGACATTGCTCCCCATTCCCCATCTATGGAGGGTGACATTGCTCCCCATTCCCCATCTATGGAGGGTGACATTGCTCCCCATCTATGGAGGGTGACATTGCTCCCCATTCCCCATCTATGGAGGGTGACATTGCTCCCCATCTCCATTCCCCATCTATGGAGGGTGACATTGCTCCCCATTCCCCATCTATGGAGGGTGACATTGCTCCCCATTCCCCATCTATGGAGGGTGACACTGCTCTCCATCTATGGAGGGTGACATTGCTCCCCATCTCCATTCCCCATCTATGGAGGGTGACATTGCTCCCCATCTCCATTCCCCATCTATGGAGGGTCACATTGCTCCCCATCTCCATACCCCATCTATGGAGGGTGACATTGCTCCCCAGTCCCCATCTATGGAGGGTGACATTGCTTCCCATCTCCATTCCCCATCTATGGAGGGTGACATTGCTCCCCATCTCCATTACCCATCTATGGAGGGTGACATTGCTCCCCATCTATGGAGGGTGACATTGCTCCCCATCCCCATTCCCCATTTATGGAGGGTGACATTGCTCCCCATCTATGGAGGGTGACATTGCTCCCCATTCCCCATCTATGGAGGGTGACATTGCTCCCCATTCCCCATCTATGGAGGGTGACATTGCTCCCCATTCCCCATCTATGGAGGGTGACATTGCTCCCCATCTCCATTCCCCATCTATGGAGGCTGACATTGCTCCCCATCTCCATACTCCATCTATGGAGGGTGACATTGCTCTCCATTCCCCATCTATGGAGGGTGACATTGCTCCCCATTCCCCATCTATGGAGGGTGACATTGCTCCCCATCTTCATTCCCCATCTATGGATGGTGACATTGCTCCCCATCTCCATTCCCCATCTATGGAGGGTGACATTGCTCCCCATTCCCCATCTATGGAGGGTGACATTGCTCCCCATCTTCATTCCCCATCTATGGAGGGTGACATTGCTCCCCATCTCCATTCCCCATCTATGGAGGGTGACATTGCTCCCCATTACCCATCTATGGAGGGTGACATTGCTCCCCATCTCCATTCCCCATCTATGGAGGGTGACATTGCTCCCCTTTCTCCATCTATGGAGGGTGACATTGCTCCCCATCTCCATTCCCCATCTATGGAGGGTGACATTGCTCCCCATCTATGGAGGGTGACATTGCTCCCCATCTCCATTCCCCATCTATGGAGGGTGACATTGCTCCCCTTTCCCCATCTATGGAGGGTGACATTGCTCCCCATCTCCATTCCCCATCTATGGAGGGTGACATTGCTCCCCATCTATGGAGGGTGACATTGCTCCCCATCTCCATTCCCCATCTATGGAGGGTGACATTGCTCCCCATCTCCATTCCCCATCTATGGAGGGTGACATTGCTCCCCATCTCCATTCCCCATCTATGGAGGGTGACATTGCTCCCCATCTCCATTCCCCATCTATGGAGGGTGACATTGCTCCCCTTTCCCCATCTATGGAGGGTGACATTGCTCCCCATTCCCCATCTATGGATGGTGACATTGCTCCCCATCCCCATTCCCCATCTATGAAGGGTGACATTGCTCCCCATTCCCCATCTATGAAGGGTGACATTGCTCCCCATCTCCATTCCCCATCTATGGAGGGTGACTAGGGATGCACGATGCATCGAAAAATCGATACTACTATCGATTTTCGGGGCAAAAAAACGGTTCGATACCAAGATTTCCTGGTATCGATACTTTATGTTAAACTACAAAATAGCGTAGTTTAACATATAGTGCCGAGAACATGACAGGCGGCTACCTGAGCGCCTGTCATGTTCTCTCTGTGCCACCCCTGCGAACACAGACCCGGGACCCTGCGCGCTCACTTGGGCCCAGATCATCCACCTACCATGCAGCTGCCGCCGGCAAATTTTAGGTCACCGCTCCTGCCTCTGACATCGCCAGCCCCGGGACACGTGTGTGTCACTGCGGGTCCTATGGGCTAAGATGAGGACCTTCCCCCCCCTCCACAGGCACCGAGCATGAGACACAGCTGGGCCGGTGAGTGTCTGACAAGGGCAGAGGGGCAGCACAGGGTCGGCGGCAGGAGAGGGAGGAGAGCGGCTGAGAGCTGCACGGTCCGGGAGAGGAGAACGCAGGAGAAGGCTGGAGGTGGGGGAGGCGAGGAGGAGATCTGACAGGAGGTAGCTGTGAGGCAGGGCCGTCAGGACATCCCCGGGGCCGGCATCAGCAATGTGGGGGGTGAACAAAAGGTCGGCCTGGCTGCGACTGTGAAGGGAAGTGGGAGGGGGGCGGTAGCCTGCACATTACTCTGCCGCCCGAATCCAGCTGGAATAGTGCAATTACAACCCCCATCATCCCCCCTGATAGCTGAAGTGTGTTACATGACTACAGTTCCCATCATCCCCCTGATAGCTGAAGTGTGTGTTACATGACAACAACCCCCATCATCCCTGATAGCTGAAGTGTGTGTTACATGACTACAACCCCCACCATCGCCCTGGTAGCTGAAGTTTGTGTTACATGACTACAGTTCCCATCATCGCCCTGATAGCTGAAGTGTGTATTACATGACTACAGTTCCCATCATCCCCCTGATAGCTGAAGTGTGTGTTTCATGACTACAATTCCCATCATTCCCCCTGATAGCTGAAGTGTATCACATGACTACAGTTCCCATCATCCCCCCTGATAGCTGAAGTGTATTACATGACTACAGTTCCCATCATCCCCCTGATAGCTGAAGTGTGTGTTACATAACTACAGTTCCCATCATCTCCCTGATAGCTGAAGTGTATCACATGACTACAGTTCCCATCATCCCCCCTGATAGCTGAAGTGTATTACATGACTACAGTTCCCATCATCTCCCTGATAGCTGAAGTGTATCACATGACTACAGTTCCCATCATCCCCCCTGATAGCTGAAGTGTGTGTTACATGACTACAGTTCCCATCATCCCCCTGATAGCTGAAGTGTATCACATGACTACAGTTCCCATCATCCCCCTGATAGCTAAAGGGTGTATCACATGACTACAGTTCCCATCATCCCCCCTGATAGCTGAAGTGTTATTGTGCATATTATAAGATTATCACCTTCCTGATGACGCACGGTAAATGGTGCAAGCAGAGAAACCACCAAATTCAGTACCACTTAAAAACGTGCTACTAAATAAAACTACAGATTGCCCCATAGCCATGTTAAGAATCAGAATAGGGCTATTTTTTTAAGAACATTTATTTTAAATAATGAAAACTTTATTTATAAAGTAATATGGTTCGTACAGACCTGACAGTCGGGTGGGATCTCTACTCTTGTGTTTTCAAAAAAAAAAAAAATAATTTATTAAAGAGTCACTGTCGTATTTTTTTTTTTTGCAGAAATCAATAGTCCAGGCGATTTTAAGAAACTTTGTAATTGGGTTTATTAGCCAAATCTGCCATTATCTGCATGTAAAAAGCCTTTTCCCAGGTCCCCCCCTCCTTCCTCTTTTTCATCCACTCTGAAAAATCTGAAAATTGTGACTTGTTGCAGGAGACGTCCCCTGTCTGTTCTAGGGAGAGGGGAGGGGGGAGGAGGAAGGAGGGAGTTAGCCGGCAGCAGAAAGCAGATAACAGGGGATTACAGGCTCAGAGCTGGGTGACAGCTGTAATCTGAGCTCAGACAGGTCAGTGGTGATGGTCACAAGAGAGATCCCGTGAGGGATTTGTAGATTAACTCTTTGTTGTCCTGTTTTGGTCTTTTCTTTAGCTCTCTCCATAGGAGAACAATGAAGACAGGGGGGAGAGCTTCAAACTGATTTTTCATGATAAAAATGCATTTTTCGGATAATAAACCCAATTACAAAGTTTCTTAAAATCGCCTGGACTATTGATTTCTGCAAAAAAAAATTTCACGACAGTGACACTTTAAGTATCGAATTGGTATCGAGCATTGAAAAAAAAAAGTTGGTATTGGTATTGAACTCAAAATTCTGGTATCGTGACATCACTAAGGGTGACATTGCTCCCCATCTCCATTCCCCATCTATGGAGGGTGACATTGCTCCCCATCTCCATTCCCCATCTATGGAGGGTGACATTGCTCCCTATCTATGGAGGGTGACATTGCTCCCCATTCCCATTCCCCATCTATGGAGGGTGACATTGCTCCCCATTCCCATTCCCCATCTATGGAGGGTGACATTGCTCCCCATTCCCATTCCCCATCTATGGAGGGTGACATTGCTCCCCATCTCCATTCCCCATCTATGGAGGGTGACATTGCTCCCCATCTATGGAGGGTGACATTGCTCCCCATCTCCATTCCCCATCTATGGAGGGTGACATTGCTCCCCATCTCCATTCCCCATCTATGGAGGGTGACATTGCTCCCCATTCCCAATCTATGGAGGGTGACATTGCTCCCCATCTCCATTCCCCATCTATGGAGGGTGACATTGCTCCCCATCTCCATTCCCCATCTATGGAGGGTGACATTGCTCCCCATCTCCATTCCCCATCTATGGAGGGTGACATTGCTCCCCATCTCCATTCCCCATCTATGGAGGGTGACATTGCTCCCCATCTATGGAGGGTGACATTGCTCCCCATCTCCATTCCCCATCTATGGAGGGTGACATTGCTCCCCATTCCCATTCCCCATCTATGGAGGGTGACATTGCTCCCCATCTCCATTCCCCATCTATGGAGGGTGACATTGCTCCCCATCTCCATTCCCCATCTATGGAGGGTGACATTGCTCCCCATCTATGGAGGGTGACATTGCTCCCCATTCCCATTCCCCATCTATGGAGGGTGACATTGCTCCCCATCTATGGAGGGTGACATTGCTCCCCATTCCCATTCCGCATCTATGGAGGGTGACATTGCTCCCCATCTCCATTCCCCATCTATGGAGGGTGACATTGCTCCCCATCTATGGAGGGTGACATTGCTCCCCATTCCCATTCCCCATCTATGGAGGGTGACATTGCTCCCCATCTATGGAGGGTGACATTGCTCCCCATCTCCATTCCCCATCTATGGAGGGTGACATTGCTCCCCATCCCCATTCCCCATCTATGGAGGGTGACATTGCTCCCCATCTCCATTCTCCATCTATGGAGGGTGACATTGCTCCCCATTCCCATTCCCCATCTATGGAGGGTGACATTGCTCCCCATCTATGGAGGGTGACATTGCTCCCCATTCCCATTCCCCATCTATGGAGGGTGACACTGCTCCCATAGTCGGCCACAGAGTTAAGGTTTATTACATAAACAATGTATCATGGATTGTGACTCGGAGTGAAAGTGAATGACAGTAATTATATTCCTACTAATGGGACTGTGTGAAATGTCCCACCATGAACCAGACCTTAGAACCTGGTTGTTTTGTTGTTTCAGGGTCAAGAAAACTGTGAAGGAGACCAGCAGTTTTTCCCATGAACATGGATTTACATTTTCAGTCGGAACTGAGACTGCTATTACGACAAAAGCTGGTTTTATTGCTGAAGGAAAAGTCAAAGTTAGCATGAACGTGAGCACCAGCCACAACTGGAAGCTTACAGAGACTAATGAAACCGAGGTAAGTTGTTGGGGTTATACAAAAAATTACATGGCTGGTCCTTAGGTAAAAAAATTATGTAAATGACCTCTGATTCTTGGAAGTTCTTTATTATGCTTCAAAGTTACCCAACTGTTTTTCGATCTGTAACCCGGACATGGAGGTCTGGACTGAAGGACACCTAGAATAGTCCTGTAATGCTGAAGGGAGCGAGGACATACAGTATTACAAGCAGTATAGACTGTAGTAGGGTGGACGGCTGTAGTCAGGAAAAGACTGGAGATATCCAACAAAAGTTAAAGGGGATTTACCACCAGGTACATCCTCTTTAATCTGAACCGACAGATGGAACAGTGCAGTCACTGGGAAGCCGGTGCCGCGGTCCGTTTTTCACACCACGGCCCGGTTCCCTTGCACGGCGCCGTTCTATGCACCGAAACCGGAGGTAGGCTGAGCCGCCCCCAGTAGGAGGGAATTCCCTCCCCTGTATGACGCGGCTCCCTTAGAATGACTGGAGCCACGTCATACAGGGGAGGGAATTCCCTCCCACTGGGGGCGAGCCGGCCTACCTACAGTGCTTGAGCACCTGCCGCTTCCGGTGCATGGAACGGCGCCGTGCACGGGAACCGGGCCGCGGTCCGAAAAAAGGACCGCGGCACCGGCTTCCCTGTGACGCTGCCGTTCGATCCGTTGGTTTAGATTAAAGAGGATGTACCTGGCGGTTAATATGGTGGTTAATATGGTGGGTAAGATCATATAAGAGGAGAGCCAACTTATAGCATGAATCCAATTCACTTTATCTGGAAATTGTAGTTCTGCATTCTAGGTGCCCCGATTCCCCGAGGTCTGGGATGACTTCTCCAGGTAATATAGGACTTGGAGTTGGCATTACGCACAGTAAATTCCATCATCTTTAAATGTAACTAAAATGAACAACATCCCAAATACAAATCCAAGAGTACAGCTGGGGAATAAAAGCTAGAAGAGAAGTCGACCTACCTCAGTAGAAGTGAAACGGGAAACCAAGGAAACTTAATTTTTAATCTTGGTTTTCTCACAATATATGGTGATTAACCCATAGACAACCCAGGGTAGGTGAGCGGCGCCTTGCATGATTTCTCCTGCAGCCATAGTCCTGGAGAGCACAGACGCCTCTTGGTGACTCATGGGATGGGTCATATTCATTTCCCCTAGATTATTGCGGATCCAGATGCCATGACTAAGAGCTAAGTAGGCTCGAAACACGTCGGCTATTATCTTAGACTTTTGGAATTAATAAAGTGGAATTTTATATGAGCTGGAGGAATCAAGTTTTGTTTCTTGCCATTGATACCCAGGAATCTAGGGGCTTTATCCCCCGTGCTCTATTTTCCTACGTGATCCTAGAAAGCATGAATAACACTGGGAGCTGACCGCAGTTAGCACCCAGGGGTGCTGCGGCCCCGCTCTAAACCGCCACGGTCCCGGGTGCCGCTTGTAGCCCGGGACTGCAGCTATTAGCGGGCCCGGTCCGATCGCCGTGCCCGCTAATTAAGTCTTCAGATGCAGCTGTCAAAGTTGACAGCTGCATCTGAATCCTTATTGCAGTCTGTTCCCTGGTGTCTAGTGGGGGGATTGCCCCCCCACGACGCGATCGTAGAGGGGCGATCCCCGTGTCTTACCCGGCTAGGGTCAGCGCCGTAAAGGGGCTGATCCTGGCTCGGCACTCGGTTGTTTTTGGCTGCAGCAGCCCAAAGCAATCGAGTGCCGATCTCATTTGTTTATGCAGCATATCTATGCAGCATAGATCTTAATGAGAGATCAGTGTACTTATACTAGAAGTCCCCCAGGGAGAAAAACCCTAACCCCTGGGGGGGAATAACCCTAACCCCAGGGGGGAATAACCCTAACCCCAGGAGGAATAACCCTAACCCCAGGGGGGAATAACCCTAACCCCAGGAGGAATAACCCTAACCCCAGGGGGGAATGACCCTAACCCCAGGGGGAATTACCTTAACTCAAAGGGGAATAACCCTAACCCCAGGGGGGAATAACCCTCACCCCAGGGGGGAATAACCCTCACCCCAGGGGGGAATAACCCTAAACCCAGGGGGGAATAACCCTAAACCCAGGGGGGAATAATCCTAACCCCAGGGGGAATTACCCTAACCCCAGGGGGAATAACCCTAACCCCAGGGGGAATAACCCTAACCCCAGGAGGAATAACCCTAACCCCAGGGGGAATAACCCTAACCCCAGGAGGAATAACCCTAACCCCAGGGGGGAATAACCCTAACCCCAGGGGGGGACAACCCTAATTCCAGTGGGAATAGCCCTAACCCCAGGAGGAATAGCCCTAACCCCAGGGGGGAATAACCCTAACCCCAGGGGGAATAACCCTAACCCCAGGAGGAATAACCCTAACCCCAGGGGGAGAATAACCCTAACCCCAGGGGGAATAACCCTAACCCCGGGAGGAATAACCCTAACCCCAGTGGGAGAATAACCCTAACCCCAGGAGGAATAACCCTAACCCCAGGGGGGAATAACCCTGACCCCAGGGGGCTTCTAGTATAAGTGTTAAAAAAAAGTGTTGTTATTAGTAAAAAGCCCCCTCCCCTAATAAAAGTTTAAATTACCCCCCTTTTCCCATGTTATAAATAAAAATAAATAAATAAACATGTTTGTTATCGCTGCGTGTGTAATGGCCCGAACTATTAATCACATTCCTGATCTCGCACGGTAAACGGCGTCAGCGCAAAAAATTCCAAAGTGCAAAATTGCGCATTTTTGGTCGCATCAAATCCAGAAAAATTATAATAAAAAGCGATCAAAAAGTCGTATATGCGCAATCAAGGTACCGATAGAAAGAACACATCATGGCACAAAAAATGACACCTCACACAGCCCCATAGACCAAAGGATAAAAGCGCTATAAGCCGGGAATGGAGCGATTGTAAGGGACGTATATTTGTTATCAATGGTTTGAATTTTTTACAGGCCATCAGATAATATAAAAGTTATACATGTTATATATCGTTGTAATTGTAATGACTTGAGGAACATACACTTCCATTCAAAAGTTTGGGGTCACATTAAAATTTTTTAAGGAAAAGCACTGTCATTTTTAATGAAGATAACTTTAAACTAGTCCTAACTTTAAACAAATCCACTCTATACATTGCTAATGTGGTAAATGACTATTCTAGCTGCAAATGTCTGGTTTTTGGTGCAATATCTACATAGGTGTATAGAGGCCCATTTCCAGCAACTATCACTCCAGTCTTCTAATGGTACAATGTGTTTGCTCATTGGCTCAGAAGGCTAATTGATGATTAGAAAACCCTTGTGCAATCATGTTCACACATCTGAAAACAGTCTAGCTCGTTACAGAAGCTACAAAACTGACCTTCCTTTGAGCAGATTAAGTTTCTGGAGCATCACCCCCCCCCCCCCCCCATTTGTGGGGTCAATTAAACGCTCAAAATGGCCAGAAAAAGAGAACTTTCATCTGAAACTCGACAGTCTAATTCTTGTTTTTAGAAATGAAGGCTATTGCATGCGAGAAATAGCTAAGAAATTGAAGATTTCCTACAACGGTGTGTACTACTCCCTTCAGAGGACAGCACAAACAGGCTCTAACCAGAGTAGAAAAAGAAGTGGGAGGCCGCATTGCACAACTAAGCAAGAAGATAAGCACATTAGAGTCTCTAGTGTGAGAAACAGACGTCTCACAGGTCCCCAACTGACATCTTCATTACATAGTTCCCGCAAAACACCAGTGTCACCATCTACAGGGAAGGGGCGGCTGCGGGATTTTGGGCTTCAGGGCAGAGTGGCAAAGAAAAAGCCATATCTGAGACTGGCCAATAAAAGAAAAATATTAAGATGGGCAAAAGAACACAGACATTGGACAGAGGAAGAAGGGAAAAAAGTGTTGTGGACGGATGAATCCAAGTTTGAGGTGTTTGGATCACAAAGAAGAACGTTTGTGAGACGCAGAACAAATGAAAAGATGCTGGAAGAATGCCTGACGCCATCTGTCACGATCCCCGTGACTTAGGTTCTGGTTGATAGCCTACAGGGTCACACTGGATCCCCCTCCGTCAGCTGCCAACCAGAACCTCCTCAAATCTTGTCGCTGCCACCACACATCATATAAGGCTGACGTGACACCTCACCTTAAACCCACCTAACACAACTACAACAGACTATACGCTATAGCCTTAACAGATTAACAACTCACCTTTGGTAACGCTCTTCCTAGGGTCATAAGATCGTTAGAACACAAGAAGACTCTTATTAAAGTGAAATTTAATATCATAAAAAAAAGACTGTGCATACAACAAAGGGTTATTTAAGAAAAATACAAGATAAAATACACAGACATATATATATATATATATATATATATATATATATATATATATATATACAGTGAAATACAGTTCTTAAAATAAAAGGGAGAAAAAACAGAACTTAATACGTCACGCGCTGTTTTAGTCCAGTTGCCTGGGGAAGCAGAATATAGGCCAGTCCATCCAACAAGGGATCCCCAAAGAATGACAATTTCCTATCAGCCATATCTGTCTTAAAAGGACTGTGAGAGACCCTCTCCCACCCTTCTTTCTTTGATGTCAGAGGAGGCCAGGGAATATGGTAATGACCTTTTACAACCCTGGGATTATGACACCCATGGTATTGTACCACTTGCCTCAAGATGTTCATATTCCAATATTTCTGCAGGTTTTTATCCTATTAATGTCTCAGGTCCACCATTTCCTCTGTCATCACCTCCCACACACGTCCATACCAAACATGGCGACGGTTGGCGCAATACAGTGGGAGTTACCCAAATGCTTCCTGTTCCCTTAGGACGAGAAGTTCAGTTTTCATACTGTCGGTTGGTAACAGTGTCCTGGGTATGTGTGCAAAAGCGTACCTCTAGAACAGTGCTTCTCAAACTTTTTCTACTGGAGCCTCACCCAACAGACCAAGGCAATGCCTGGGCCTCACCAGACTGACCAAGAGGGTGCCTGGGCCTCACTATCTGTGGTGAAAGTCCATTTAAAAGCTAAAAATACTGCTAGGGCTAGCTTTCACCCACTCTCCAAAGCTCTATATACTAATAAAGCAAGTACAAAATAAATTAATAATGTTGCTAAAATGGAAATCTTTGCAAACAGCAAAAGGACTGTGCAGATCATAGTTACTTTTTTGAAAACTGGCTCCTCAGCTGGACCTCACCAACAACAAGGGGGAGCCTCACGCCTCACAGTTTGAGAAGCACTGCTCTAGAATATGTGTGAATTCCATATTTCTGGAGGGGTCAGATGCCAGAATGGTGTTCTATAGGTGACCTCCGGTGTCCCTTACCTAACCTCTCTGGGTCTCTGGTTTTGTCACAGACCAGGATGTGTATTGTTTCTGTAAACAAGTTTTATGGGCCCTGGTGTTTATGACCCACTTAGTTCCTGGTCTCAGGTCTGGACACTAGATAGTCATCACCTTTAGGAATCAGGAATGCTAGGAGGGCTGGGTGAGTGACCTCTGTTCATAATGTTGAGCTCACAGGGGATATTGATCACCACACCATCTGTTAAGCATGGTGGAGGTAATGTGATGGTCTGGGGTTGCTTTGGTGCTGGTAAGGTGGGAGATTTGTACAAGGGATTCTGAATAAGGAAGGCTATCACTCAATTTTGCAACGCCATGCCATACCCAGTGGACAGCGCTTGGTTGGAGCCAATTTCATCCTACAACAGGACAATGACCCTAAACACCTCCAAATTGTGCAAGAACTATTTCCAGCAGAAGCGGCAGCTGGTATTCTATCATAGGTAATGGAGTGGCCAGCGCAGTCACCAGATCACCACCCCATTGAGCTGTTGTGGGAGCAGCTGGACCGTATGGTACGCCAGAAGTGCCCATCCAACCAATCCAACTTGTGGGAGCTGCTTCTAGAAGTGTGGGGGGCAATTTCTCCAGCTTACCCCAACAGATTAATAGCTAGAATGCCAAAGGTGTGCAATGCTGGAATTGCTGCAAAAGGAGGATTCTCTGACCAAAGCAAAGTGTGATGTAAGAACAATGTTATTTCACATACAAATCATTATTTCTAACCTTGTCAATGTCTTGTCTCTATTTTCTATTCATTTCACAACATATGGTGGTGAAGAAGTGTGACTTTTCATGGAAAACACAAAATTGTTTGGGTGACCCCAAACTTTTGAACGGTAGTGTATATAACAAGTCAGTTTTACCCCAGGGCGAACGGCGTAAAAACAAAAAAAACTCAAAATAAATGCCTTTTTTTTCCATTTTCAACACACATTGAATTTTTTTCTGGTTTTGCAGTGTACTTTATGGGAAAAAAATCAGCCTGTCATTGCAAAGTACAATTAGTGGCGCAAAAAATAAGGGCTCATGCGGGTTTCTAGGTGTAAAAATGCAAGTGCTATGGCCTTTTAAGCACAAGGAGGAAAAACGTAAATGCAAAAATTGAAATTGGCCGGGTCCTCTAAGGGTTAAGAATGATTTGTTCTCCGGATTCTTGTTTTTAGCAAATGTTTTCATCTGAATTGGCTATAGAACTGTTCACCTTGTCATCAGAATCATTTTCACCAAAACGGAATCCTTAAATGTCTTACTGTTTCTGATGCCATTTACAAAGAAGCACATACACAATAACAAACACATGGTCACTAAGGTTCTTGTTGTTTTTGTCTTCTACAGACGTCCTTTGAATCGAGCACAAACATAGAGGTTGAGCCTGGTAGAGCTGTTCGGGTGGTGTCCTCTGTGATGAAAGCTGAACTGAATGTCCCCTACAAGGCGTTAGCCCGCACCATGTTTGGTGCGGAGGTTGAAGTTCGTGGAGCGTGGATAGGGGTCTCACACTACAACATGATGGTTACACAAGAAGATTCTGACACACCTTTTATCCCGTAGATGATCAATGTCTCGAGATTTACCATTCCCAAATCAAATTGATTAATTTAGATAAAAAAAGATAAATGATGATTCTAATGATTATGCTTTATGCAGATTGATTGTAAAACATATACAAATCTCTTATTAATCTCCACTACTAATTACCAGAAAATCCATAAAATTCCGCTTCTGCCATGGAGGAGACTGAAGAGCTCCATAGACGTAGCATAGGACCATAACTAATAAGGAGAGGGCTGGAGAGTAATAGAGACATAGCAAAAAGTCTGTTCTCACTGGGCTGTTATCTCTATGATACATTCGTTTCTGACAACCTTTAATGA
The DNA here is from genome assembly GCF_027789765.1 of Dendropsophus ebraccatus. NCBI lineage: Eukaryota > Metazoa > Chordata > Amphibia > Anura > Hylidae > Dendropsophus > Dendropsophus ebraccatus. The sequence continues at coordinate 5,470,511 of NC_091460.1, read as the reverse complement.
TAATTGTCCAGGGTAAAATCCACAAAATTTCTGTCCAATATACCAAATGTCCGCCAGATAGTCGGATCAAGTGTTCAATGCAGCAATCGTTCTTTGGAGGTTCGGAAAGCCGTAGATTCTCTCTAACACTGGGATTGGGACGTGTCAATCCAGTAAACGTCCACATAGAAGACAGGCTGGGCTGAGACGTTATAATCTGATGTTCTCTCAATCTCATGTGTGCTCAGACTTCACTCCAATATTGATCCTGATGCTTGAAAGATGCAACAATTCCCCATGATAACAGGATCACAGGGAGGAGACAGAGGGAGATTTGGTGCAAGATGGACAGTGATCAGATCTTATAAATCCAAAGGAGAATCATAACTAACTTTGCTAACATTGCTAACAATATTTTCTGGGAACTCTGATTTAGCCGATAATCGCTACGTGGAATAGCGGTCGCGGCGGGCGCCCGGCGATTTCACAAACATAATACTTTACCTGTCCAGGCTGCAGATCTTCTCCTTCTCCCGGTCCCGTGCTGCAGCATCAGCTTCGGAGCGGCCTGTCTCAGCTGACAGACCTCTCAGCCAATCACTGACCAGGACCGCCGGGGCCAATGATTGGCTGAGCGGTCTGTCAGTTCAGACAGGCTGCTCCGAAGCTGATGCTGCCGTACAAGATCGGGAGAAGGAGAAGACCTGCAGCCTGGACAGGTAATGTATGAAACAAGGGCTGCAAGGACATCAGTAATGGTGTCCCTGCAGCCCTCGCTAACGATTGTCGGGCCGTGAAATAGGCCCAGTAAACGAGCCCCGATCTAGCAGATCGGTGGTCGTTTACATCGTTTATCGGGCCCTGCTCGGCCCGTGGAATCTTTTGCAAAGATAAAAGGAAACATTGGATTTTCATCTAAACTCCAATACCCTATAGAACCAGATGGGCGGTTATCAGTAAACACTGGAGGTCATAGGAAGTGCAAAGATCTCCGGAGACATCAGTACATCAAAAGTTTTCTCATGTATCTCCCCGGATGTGATTCCTGCCCAGAACTGCTGAGATGCATTTGCTGCTTTGCTCTATTAATGAATTGACAATAAACTTTACATTTCATTGCGCATTACGCCCTTGTGTTATATGTGATACTGTATGTGGCGGCTTTTAGTTGACACTTCTAGTAGCCGAATGTTGGTGTGTGATTGTCAATCGCTGGCTAGCCCAGTTACCTTACAGCTCTGAGTTCTAGATTAGAGCTATGTTCCCACACAGTATTTTTGCAATCAAAATCAAGAGTGGATTGAAAACACAGAAAGGCTATGTTTTGACACTTGAAATTAAGTGGATGGCCATAATTTAATTGCAAATAATGGCGTTATTTAATAACAACGGCCTTTGTTTCAAAATAACAGCAATTATTTGCTATTAATGGCGGCCAATCTAAAATACTGAGCAAAAATACTGTGTGGGAACATAGCCTAGTGGAGCATTTCTGTCCTGTTTTGTTGAGAGCAATCCCACTTTGACAAGGTCTGTACACCCTAATTGTCTAGTGTACTCTTCCTAGGACAACACCTTTAAAGAAAAAGTTGAGGACATGCACTAGGTTTTTGTTTTATATAACTGCAAAGGCCCAGGGGGACAAAGAGAAAGCAGAAGTAAACCCTAAAGCTAGTCCCCCCCCCCCCCACACACACTGTCACTGTCTACTTGCAGAGCAGGTCCTTAACAACCATTCACAACTGGGCGACAGTCCCTGCTCTGAAATAGGGGCAGAAAAACAGGACAAAACACTGACAGAAAAATACAGACAAGAAGACGGGTAAAAGACAGGACATGTAATAGAATGGTCAGAGAGGCCAGGTCAGAAACAGAGAAGGCGAGCACGCTACAATGACAGTAGACAAAGGCGTTGTCACAAAAGAGGTCAGAACCAAGAAGGCAGCGAAGAACGGGAGAGAAACAGGCAAATAGAGGACAGAAGCCAGATATGGTAACAAGGTAAATGTAAAACAAAAGCCAAAGACAGTAGCAAGGTAGACAGTGGACAATGTAAAGTACACAATAAGAAAGGTGAAAATGGTAACAAAACAGGCAAAAGTTCAGGATATCAGAAAACACTAAGGACGGGGCAAAATGCTTGATCAAGCTGAACAGAGCTATCAAGAGACCTGGAAAGAAGTAAGGGAGATACCCTATGGGGCAGTGTCAGACTGGGGTATGTGGGGCCCAACAGAGGAAATTATCCTGGGGGGCCACCAATGAAGAACCAGTGAAAAATGACATGTTAGTCAGTGTTAATGCAGGTTCTAAATCTGGGGGCCCACCGGAGCATCCTCTGGTCCTCTGGTGGGCCAATCCGACACTGCCTATGCGAAACCAAGACCTGGACCCAAAATTCATAGGTCCAGGTAGAGAAACGCAGACCAATGACCAGACAAAAACACACATAAACAGAGGAGGCAAAAAGCAATGGCAAGTGCAGGGAGAACAGAAAAACATGGAACAGATGACTAGAGCAAAGACAAATGCAAGGAACGCTGAAAAACCAGAAATGGAACATAAGGGCTGAAGATGGCACTGATGTCTTATCAGGCACGGACATGACAGCAACACAGCCCATATTCATATAGTCACCTGTAGGATCTTTTCAAACCTCTACACCACCACCACAAAAAAAGAGGAAAAAAAAAGCTGGAGGGCTTAAAGAGCCACAGCTGGTGTTTGGTGGGCCACTCTGAGCCTGGAGGGGTCATTACAGTCATTATGATCAGACAGAGGGGTCAGTAGGATCATCACATTATCATTAGAGGGAGGGGTCAGCAGAGTCATCTTATTATCATTAGAGGAGGGGTCAGCAGAGTCATCTCATTATCATTAGAGGGAGGGGTCAGTAGGATCATCACATTATCTTTAGAGGGCGGGGTCAGTAGGATCATCACAGTATCATTAGAGGGAGGGGTCAGCAGAGTCTTCTCATTATCATTAGAGGGCGGGGTCAGCAGTCATCTCAATATCATTAGAGGAGGGGTCAGCACAGTCATCTCATTATCATTAGAGTGCAGGGTCAGCAGAGTCATCTCATTATCATTAGGGAGGGGCCAGCAGAGTCATCTTATTATCATTAGGGAGGGGCCAGCAGAGTCATCTCATTATCATTAGAGGGAGGGGTCAGCAGAGTCATCTCATTATCATTAGAGGGAGGGGTCAGCAGAATCATCTCATTATCATTAGGGAGGGGCCAGCAGAATCATCTCATTATCATTAGGGAGGGGCCAGCAGAGTCATCTCATTATCATTAGAGGGCAGGGTCAGCAGTCATCTCAATATCATTAGAGGGAGGGGTCAGCAGAGTCATCTCATCATTAGAGGGAGGGGTCAGCAGAGTCATCTCATTATCATTAGGGAGGGGCCAGCAGAGTCTTCTCATTATCATTAGAGGAAGGGGTCAGCAGAGTCATCTCATTATCATTAGAGGGAGGGGTCAGCAGAGTCATCTCATTATCATTAGGGAGGGGCCAGCAGAGTCATCTCATTATCATTAGAGGGAGGGGTCAGCAGAATAATATCATTATCATTAGGGAGGGGCCAGCAGAATCATCTCATTATCATTAGAGGGAGGGGCCAGCAGAATCATCTCATTATCATTAGAGGGCGGGGTCAGCAGAGTCATCCATATTTGGAGCAACAAATAATATACCATGCATTGCTAGAGATGACCCATCACAAAGGATATAACCATATAAATCCACCAAGCATAGATACATTGCAGGTCCACCCTGGTACACAATCACCTACACCCCATGCCTTCCCTAATGTCCCCATAACTTCTCCCTGCATCCCGGCACCTGTAATGTCACTCAGGTGCCGGGATGCAGGAAGCAACATGGGAGAACGCCGCTACCAGTGACAATGACTATGTTTATGCTGGCTTTGTGGTATGCCCTTTTAGCGGTGTTCGGCTGGTGTTGTGGGTGCCGTGTCGGGCCGTGTGATGTGATGTGCTGCAGAAGTTGTGGGGATGCTGGGAAGTGTGGTGCACTTCAGCTGACTGGGGCCATGCTGGGTAGTGTGGTGCGCCACAGCTTACTGGGCCCGGGGCAATGGTGGGCAGTGTGGTTCTGCAGCAACTGACTGGACTAGGGGCATGCTGGGCAGTGTGGTGCACGCTGCTGACCTGACCAGGGGGGGAGGTGCTGGGCTGTGTGGTGCGCTACAGCTTACTGGGCCAGGGGCAATGCTGGGCAGTGTGGTTCTGCAGCAACTGACTGGATTGGGGGCATGCTGGGCAGTGTGGTTCACGCTGCTGACCTGACCAGGGGAGGAGATGCTGGGCTGTGTGGTGCGCTACAGCTGGTGGGGGGCTGTGCTCTGCGATAATGGACTTGCTACATTATGTGTGCATTAGCTCTGCTACATCATAAGCTAGTTGAAACAGCGATGAAGCGATGAAACAGTTCGTGTTTCACAGTTCTCCCTCTCTGAACAGCTAGCACTCCTTTATAAGACCCACATGACCAAAATTAGCAGGATATGTCTGTGCTCACATGTCTGGACCCTATGTTTTTCCCATTCTCTGAGAGCAGCAATGGTAAGTGTAATACCATATCCATACTTGTGTCGTTTGGGGGCAGCCTTCCCCGCCGGTGGTGCTGACTGGGTTTTGGTGGGGCTTTTTTGGGTTTGGTCCTGTGACATTGGGGTTGCAGGGCCGTTCCATGGCCTCCCTTCCCTGCACGTGCACGCTTTGCGGGGTTGGCGGTCGCTGACCGACACGGTGTGGAGTTAGCGTAGGGACCCGTGTGGACCAGAGGACCTGCGCGGTGGTACACGGGGCAATATGGCTTGATCAATTCATATACAGACACTCTGGTGTTGATTTTTAATATAGGCCAAGCGGCATTAGTATCAGCCATAGATGGGATGTGCAGCCGTTCCATTCTCTCCAGTTCGTGTTAAGCTAGTATATAATGCTGGGGTGATGTGATGCAAAGTCAGTGAAAAAACAGTCCTGTGTTCACTGCACAATAGTAATGACAGCAATGGGCAGGAAAGAAAGCTAAGGAGGAGGATGATGGGAAAGCTAGTTCACCGCCCAGCGCCATCTTGGATATAGATCAGCAGTGCACCACCACCTCCCATACATACATTAAAGTGCTTGGATGGGGGGGGGGGGGCGCTATACAGTAAAGGATGGGTGAGGAGTTGGTGACTACTGTACTATAATTGCTGGTTCTGATGAACATTTCCTATGTGTAATGTCCTGTACAGTATATAGTGCTGTTCTGTACTGTAGTGATTATACTGAGCACTTATCAGTGTAATAAATGAGTATTGTAGGTAATTATTGGTGGCTGCTGGAACCAATTAATCACATTTACATTATTTCCTATGAGAAGACACTGCTCGGTTTTCAAACTGCTTGGTTCTCAAACTGCCTTCCGGAACCAATTAAGTTCGAGAACCGAGGTACCACTGTAGTTTAATAGATAGGACAATTACGCATGCTACGGTATATAATATGTTTATTTATGTATTTATTTTTATATGTTTTATTTATATAATGGGAAAGAGGGGTGATTATAACTTTGGGGGAGGAGCTTTGGGGTATTTTTAAAAACATTTTAACTTTTTTCCCCACACATTTTAAGTCCCCCTGGGGGACTTTGTCCTGCAATCATTAGACTGCATACACTGATCATTGCTATGCCATAGGCATAGCATTGATCAGTGTAGTAGGCACTCTGCCTGTGGCCTGTGGCAGACTCAAGCAACAGAGTGCCGATCGGACCACACTGAGGAAGGTAAGAGACCTTCGGCGGTCCTTAAAAACGATCGGAACCGATCAGTAGGTCCCGATCAGTAGGTGACAGGGGCTGCCCCTGTCACTTACAGTTAAATGCCGCAATTACGCCGTGAAAAAAGAGAAAAAAATGGAGGTAAAAGCGAAAACCAGCGCTGTCTCTGGAAAGAAGCCAATCTCTTCAATCGAATATAATTAAAAACGTAACAATTTATTGCACAGAGGGCAGTGATTGCGACGTTTAAGTGGTTAATGGCAGGCTGCCGCGTGATCGCTGAAGTCTGTCATTAACGGTGAGGGTCAGGCTGCTCACTGCAGCCGGCCCCCACCTGCTATGAAGTGTGCTCCGGTCCCGAACACGCTTCATAGCGGGAGAAACACCCTGGACGTACAGTTACGCCCAGTGTCACCTGGTGACAGACACCCTGGGCGCAACTGTACGTCCAGGGTCGTCTAGGGGTGAACAACACTTATGTCAAAAACTTTGGGTCCGTTAACACACACAGATTATCTGACATATATCCGCCAGATTCTTTCTTCATTTGCAAATACCTATTAGACCAGACCTTACAATCCTCTATGGGCACCATTAAAGCGGTACTCCACTGAAAAACATTCCCCCCCATTTCTCTTCCGCAGCATAGACATTACTCACATAGGGAGGCTCCATCTGTTCTGCTGTTTTCAGCCACTTTTCTGCTCTCAGCTGCTGTCCAGGAAGTTCTGTAGTTTCTATTTTTTCTATTACTGGTGACCCCTCTAATCTCTAGCTGCCACCATTTTGTGTCCCCTCTTACCTCTAGCTGTCGCCATTTTGTGTCCCCTCTTACCTCTAGCTGCAGCCATTTTGTGTCAGCCTGTCAGTCTGCAGCCATGTTGTGTCAGCCTGTCAGTGTGCAGTCATTTTGTGTCAGCCGGTCAGTGTGCAGTCATTTTGTGTCAGCCGGTCAGTGTGCAGCCATTGTGTGTCAGCCTGTCAGTGTGCAGTCATTTTGTGTCAGCCTGTCAGTGTGCAGCCATTGTGTGTCAGCCTGTCAGTGTGCGGCCATTTTGTATCAGCCTGTCAGTGTGCGGCCATTTTGTGTCAGCCGGTCAGTGTGCAGTCATTTTGTGTCAGCCTGTCAGTGTGCAGCCATTGTGTGTCAGCCGGTCAGTGTGCAGTCATTTTGTGTCAGCCTGTCAGTGTGCAGTCATTGTGTGTCAGCCTGTCAGTGTGCAGCCATTTTGTGTCAGCCTGTCAGTGTGCAGCCATTGTGTGTCAGCCTGTCAGTGTGCGGCCATTTTGTGTCAGCCTGTCAGTGTGCAGCCATTTTGTGTCAGCCTGTCAGTGTGCAGTCATTTTGTGTCAGCCGGTCAGTGTGCAGCCATTGTGTGTCAGCCTGTCAGTGTGCAGCCATTGTGTGTCAGCCTGTCAGTGTGCAGCCATTTTGTGTCAGGCTGTCAGTGTGCGGCCATATTGTGTCAGCCTGTCAGTGTGCAGCCATTTTGTGTCAGCCTGTCAGTGTGCAGCCATTGTGTGTCAGCCTGTCAGTGTGCAGCCATTGTGTGTCAGCCTGTCAGTGTGCAGCCATTGTGTGTCAGCCTGTCAGTGTGCAGCCATTTTGTGTCAGGCTGTCAGTGTGCAGCCATTGTGTGTCAGCCTGTCAGTGTGCAGCTATTTTGTGTCAGGCTGTCAGTGTGCAGCCATTTTGTGTCAGGCTGTCAGTGTGTGGCCATTTTGTGTCAGCCTGTCAGTGTGCAGCCATTTTGTGTCAGCCTGTCAGTGTGCAGTCATTTTGTGTCAGCCGGTCAGTGTGCAGCCATTGTGTGTCAGCCTGTCAGTGTGCAGCCATTGTGTGTCAGCCTGTCAGTGTGCAGCCATTTTGTGTCAGGCTGTCAGTGTGCAGTCATTTTGTGTCAGCCGGTCAGTGTGCAGCCATTGTGTGTCAGCCTGTCAGTGTGCAGCCATTTTGTGTCAGGCTGTCAGTGTGCAGCCATTTTGTGTCAGCCTGTCAGTGTGCAGCTATTTTGTGTCAGGCTGTCAGTGTGCAGCCATTTTGTGTCAGGCTGTCAGTGTGCAGCCATTTTGTGTCAGCCTGTCATTGTGCGGCCATTTTGTGTCAGACTGTCAGTGTGCGGCCATATTGTGTCAGCCTGTCAGTGTGCGGCCATATTGTGTCAGCCTGTCAGTGTGCAGCTATTTTGTGTCAGGCTGTCAGTGTGCAGCCATTTTGTGTCAGGCTGTCAGTGTGCAGCCATTGTGTGTCAGCCTGTCAGTGTGCAGCCATTTTGTGTCAGCCTGTCAGTGTGCGGCCATATTGTGTCAGCCTGTCAGTGTGCAGTCACTGCTCTGGGCTGAGTCTCCTCTGTCCTGGCCTGTAAACCTTTCCCCTTCCTCATGGCTAATTTGCATCAGTTGTCCTGTGACTTCTCATTGGCCTGTTAGTCACATGGTGCTTGCTGGCCAATAAGCAGGCAGTCTGGGATACTGATCACATGACCATGCTGAGGTAATCTCTCCTATATGGATGCCAGTAATGGCCGTGCACCTTCCCAGCTACAATATACGGCTGAGTCCTCACACAGGCAGGTACTTTACTATATGGGATTACCTCACATCTATCTGTCTATTACTGACTGTTATATACACAGCTCTGCAACCCGGGAAAGCTGGGTGCTTGTATGTGTGACTGAGGGGCAGAAGTGTATATGTTATTCCTGCACAGAGGGGGAGGTATACAGAGATATACAGAGATAGCAGGAGAGACAGAGAGGGGGAGGTATACAGAGATAGCAGGAGAGACAGAGAAGGGGGAGATATACAGAGATAGCAGGAGAGACAGAGAAGGGGGAGATATACAGAGATAGCAGGAGAGACAGAGAGGGGGGAGGTATACAGAGATAGCAGGAGAGACAGAGAGGGGGGAGGTATACAGAGATAGCAGGAGAGACAGAGAGGGGGGAGGTATACAGAGATAGCAGGAGAGACAGAGAGGGGGGAGGTATACAGAGATAGCAGGAGAGAGACAGAGAGGGGGAGGTATACAGAGATAGCAGGAGAGACAGAGAAGGGGGAGATATACAGAGATAGCAGGAGAGACAGAGAAGGGAGAGATATACAGAGATAGCAGGAGAGACAGAGAGGGGGGAGGTATACAGAGATAGCAGGAGAGAGACAGAGAGGGGGAGGTATACAGAGATAGCAGGAGAGACAGAGAAGGGGGAGATATACAGAGATAGCAGGAAAGACAGAGAAGGGGGGGATATACAGAGATAGCAGGAGAGACAGAGAAGGGGGGAGATATACAGAGATAGCAGGAGAGACAGAGAAGGCGATATACAGAGATAGCAGGAGAGACAGAGAAGGGGAGATATACAGAGATAGGAGAGACAGAGAAGGGGGAGATATACAGAGATAGCAGGAGAGACAGAGAAGGGGGAGAGATATACAGAGATAGCAGGAGAGACAGAGAAGGGGGAGATATACAGAGATGGCAGGAGAGACAGAGAAGGGGGAGATATACAGAGATAGCAGGAGAGAGAGACAGAGAAGGGGAGGTATACAGAGATAGCAGGAGAGACAGAGAGGGGGAGGTATACAGAGATAGCAGGAGAGACAGAGAAGGGGGAGATATACAGGGATAGCAGGAGAGACAGAGAAGGGGGAGATATACAGAGATAGCAGGAAAGACAGAGAAGGGGGAGATATACAGAGATAGCAGGAGAGACAGAGAAGGGGGAGATATACAGAGATAGCAGGAGAGACAGAGAAGGGGGAGATATACAGAGATAGCAGGAGAGACAGAGAAGGGGGAGAGATATACAGTGATAGCAGGAGAGACAGAGAAGGGGGAGATATACAGAGATAGCAGGAGAGACAGAGAAGGGAGAGATATACAGTGATAGCAGACGAGACAGAGAAGGGGGATATATACAGAGATAGCAGGAGAGACAGAGAAGGGGGAGATATACAGAGATAGCAGGAGAGACAGAGAAGGGGGAGGTATACAGAGATAGCAGGAGAGACAGAGAAGGGGGGAGATATACAGAGATAGCAGGAGAGACAGAAGGGGGAGATATACAGAGATAGCAGGAGAGACAGAGAAGGGGAATATATACAGAGATAGCAGGAGAAACAGAGAAGGGGGAGATATACAGAGATAGCAGGAGAGACAGAGAAGGGAAGAGATATACAGAGATAGCAGGAGAGACAGAGAAGGGGGAGATATACAGAGATAGCAGGAGAGACAGAGAAGGGGGAGATATACAGAGATAGCAGGAGAGACAGAGAAGGGGAAGATATACAGAGATAGCAGGAGAGACAGAGAAGGGAGGAGATATACAGAGATAGCAGGAGAGACAGAGAAGGGGGAGATATACAGAGATAGCAGGAGAGACAGAGAAGGGGGGATATACAGAGATAGCAGGAGAGACAGAGAAGGGGGGGATATACAGAGATAGCAGGAGAGACAGAGAAGGGGGAGAGATATACAGTGATAGCAGGAGAGACAGAGAAGGGGGAGATATACAGAGATAGCAGGAGAGACAGAGAAGGGAGGGAGATATACAGAGATAGCAGGAGAGACAGAGAAGGGGGAGATATACAGAGATAGCAGGAGAGACAGAGAAGGGGGAGATATACAGAGATAGCAGGAGAGACAGAGAAGGGGGAGAGATATACAGAGATAGCAGGAGAGACAGAGAAGGGGGAGATATACAGAGATAGCAGGAGAGACAGAGAAGGGGGAGAGATATACAGTGATAGCAGGAGAGACAGAGAAGGGAGGGAGATATACAGAGATAGCAGGAGAGACAGAAGGGGGAGATATACAGAGATAGCAGGAGAGACAGAGAAGGGGGAGATATACAGAGATAGCAGGAGAGACAGAGAAGGGGGAGATGCACAGAGATAGCAGGAGAGACAGAGAAAGGGGAGATATACAGAGATAGCAGGAGAGACAGAGAAAGGGGAGATATACAGAGATAGCAGGAGAGACAGAGAAGGGGGAGAGATATACAGAGATAGCAGGAGAGACAGAGAAGGGGGAGATATACAGAGATAGCAGGAGAGACAGAGAAGGGGGAGAGATATACAGAGATAGCAGGAGAGACAGAGAAGGGGGAGAGATATACAGAGATAGCAGGAGAGACAGAGAAGGGGGAGATATACAGAGATAGCAGGAGAGACAGAGAAGGGGGAGATATACAGAGATAGCAGGAGAGACAGAGAAGGGGGGAGATATACAGTGATAGCAGGAGAGACAGAGAAGGGGGGATATACAGAGATAGCAGGAGAGACAGAGAAGGGGGAATGATATACAGAGATAGCAGGAGAGACAGAGAAGGGGAGATATACAGAGATAGCAGGAGAGACAGAGAAGGGGGAGATATAAAGAGATAGCAGGAGAGACAGAGAAGGGAAGAGATATACAGAGATAGCAGGAGAGACAGAGAAGGGGGAGATATACAGAGATAGCAGGAGAGACAGAGAAGGGGGGAGATATACAGTGATAGCAGGAGAGACAGAGAAGGGGGAGAGATACAGAGATAGCAGGAGAAACAGAAAGGGGGATATACAGAGATAGCAGGAGAGACGGAGAAGGGGGAGATATACAGAGATAGCAGGAGAGACAGAAAGGGGGATATACAGAGATAGGGGAAGGTATACAGAGATAGCAGGAGAGACAGAAGGGGGAGATATACAGAGATAGCAGGAGAGACAGAGAAGGGGAGATATACAAAGATAGCAGGAGAGACAGAGAAGGGGAGATATACAAAGATAGCAGGGGAGACAGAGAAGGGGAGATATACAAAGATAGCAGGAGAGACAGAGAAGGGGAGATATACAAAGATAGCAGGAGACACAGAGAAGGGGGAGATATACAGAGATAGCAGGAGAGACGGAGAAGGGGAGATATACAAAGCAGGAGAGACAGAGAAAGGGAGATATACAAAGATAGCAGGAGAGACAGAGAAGGGGGAGGGGGGAAGTGTGAGGGAAAGAGAGTGAGGTGTTAGTGCACACTGTACATCACCCTGCTTTTCTAGGTGCAGACACATCTTTAACTCATCCTAATTCCTGTGAGTGGCTGTAGTACTGACTACTTTCTAAGCTTGGATTATCAGCTCCTGGGAAAGTTGGATGGTTGTTACCAAGAAGTGTATTATTATCTCTCTCTGTATATTTGCATCCATCTCTCTCTCTATTCTTTTCCTATCCCTTTTCACCTCATTCTCTGTCTCTCACTTCCCTCTCCCCTTCTCTGTCTCTCCTGCTATCTCTGTATATATCTCCCCCTTCTCTGTCTCTCCTGCTATCTCTGTATACCTCTCCCCTTCTCTGTCTCTCCTGCTATCTCTGTATATCTCCCCCTTCTCTGTCTCTCCTGCTATCTCTGTATATCTCCCCCTTCTCTGTCTCTCCATTTCCTGCTATCTCTGTATATATCTCCCCCTTCTCTGTCTCTCCTGCTATCCCTGTATATCTCCCCCTTCTCTGTCTCTCCTGCTATCTCTGTATATCTCCCCCTTCTCTGTCTCTCCTGCTATCTCTGTATATCTCCTTCTTCTCTGTCTCTCCATTTCCTGCTATCTCTGTATATATCTCCCCCTTCTCTGTCTTTCCTGCTATCCCTGTATATCTCCCCCTTCTGAGGGGGCTGGCTTAGCAGCAGTTGGTGTTACTGAGGGGGCTGGCTTAGCAGCAGTGGACGTTACTGAGGGGGCTGGCTTAGCAGCAGTGGACGTTACTGAGGGGGCTGGCTTAGCAGCAGTGGGTGTTACTGAGGGGGCTGACTTAGCAGCAGTGGGTGTTACTGAGGGGGCTGGCTTAGCAGCAGTGGACATTACTGAGGGGGCTGGTTTAGCAGCAGTGGACGTTACTGAGGGGTCTGGCTTAGCAGCAGTGGGTGTTACTGAGGGGGCTGGCTTAGCAGCAGTGGGTGTTACTGAGGGGGCTGGCTTAGCAGCAGTGGGTGTTACTGAGGGGGCTGGCTTAGCAGCAGTGGCTGTTACTGAGGGGGCTGGCTTAGCAGCCGTGGATGTTACTGAGGGGGCTGGCTTAGCAGCAGTGGGTGTTACTGAGGGGGCTGGCTTAGCAGCAGTGGTTGTTACTGAAGGGGCTGGTTTAGCAGCATTGGGTGGTACTGAGGGGGCTGTCTTAGCAGCATTGGGTGTTACTGTGGGGGCTGGCTTAGCAGCAGTGGGTGTTACTGAGGGGGCTGGCTTAGCAGCAGTGGTTGTTACTGAAGGGGCTGGTTTAGCAGCATTGGGTGGTACTGAGGGGGCTGTCTTAGCAGCATTGGGTGTTACTGTGGGGGCTGGCTTAGCAGCAGTGGGTGTTATTGAGGGGGCTGGCTTAGCAGCATTGGGTGGTACTGAGCAGGCTGTCTTAGCAGCATTGGGTGTTACTGTGGGGGCTGGCTTAGCAGCAGTGGGCGTTACTGAGGGGGCTGGCTTAGCAGCATTGGGTGTTACTGAAGGGGCTGGCTTAGCAGAAGTGGGCATTACTGAGGGGGCTGGCTTAGCAGCAGTGAACGCTACTGAGGGGGCTGGCTTAGCAGCAGTGGAGGCTACTGAGGGGGCTGGCTTAGCAGCAGTGGACGTTACTGAGGGGGCTGGCTTAGCAGCAGTGGGCGTTACTGAGGGGGGCTGGCTTAGCAGCAGTGGGTGTTACTGAGGGGGCTGGCTTAGCAGCAGTGGGCGCTACTGAGGGGGCTGGATTAGCAGCATTGGGTGGTACTGAGGGGGCTGGCTTAGCAGCAGTGGGTGGTACTGAGGAGGCTGGCTTAGCAGCAGTGGGTGGTACTGAGGGGGCTGGCTAAGCAGCATTGGGTGGTACAGAGGGGGCTGGCTTAGCAGCAGTGGGTGTTACTGAGGGGGCTGGCTTAGCAGCAGTGGGCGCTACTGAGGGGGCTGGATTAGCAGCATTGGGTGGTACTGAGGGGGCTGGCTTAGCAGCAGTGGGTGGTACTGAGGAGGCTGGCTTAGCAGCAGTGGGTGGTACTGAGGGGGCTGGCTAAGCAGCATTGGGTGGTACAGAGGGGGCTGGCTTAGCAGCAGTGGGTGTTACTGAGGGGGCTGGCTTAGCAGAAGTGGGCGTTACTGAAGGGGCTGGCTTTCAGCAGTGGGCTTTACTGAGGGGGCTGGCTTAGCAGCAGTGGACGTTACTGAGGGGGCTGGTTTAGCAGCAGTGGATGTTACTGAGGGGGCTGGCTTAGCAGAAGTGGGCGTTACTGAGGGGGGTGGCTTAGCAGCAGTGGACGTTACTGAGGGGGCTGGCTTAGCAGCAGTGGATGTTACTGAGGGGTCTGGCTTAGCAGCAGTGGATGTTACTGAGGGGGCTGGCTTAGCAGCAGTGGACGTTACTGAGGGGGCTGGCTTAGCAGCAGTGGGTGTTACTGAGGGGGCTGGCTTAGCAGTGGGTGTTACTAAGGGGGCTGGCTTAGCAGCCGTGGATGTTACTGAGGGGGCTGGCTTATCAGCAGTGGTTGTTACTGAGGGGGCTGGCTTAGCAGCAGTGGGTGTTACTGAAGGGGCTGGCTTAGCAGCATTGGGTGGTACTGAGGGGGCTGTCTTAGCAGTATTGGGTGTTACTGTGGGGGCTGGCTTAGCAGCAGTGGGTGTTACTGTGGGGGGTGGCTTAGCAGCATTGGGTGGTACTGAGCAGGCTGTCTTAGCAGCATTGGGCGTTACTGAGGGGGCTGGCTTAGCAGCAGTGGGCGTTACTGAGGGGTCTGGCTTAGCAGCAGTGGGTGTTACTGAGGGGGCTGGCTTAGCAGCAGTGGGCGTTACTGAGGGGGGCTGGCTTAGCAGCAGTGGGTGTTACTGAAGGGGCTGGCTTAGCAGAAGTGGGCGTTACTGAGGGGGGTGGCTTAGCAGCAGTGGACGTTACTGAGGGGGCTGGCTTAGCAGCAGTAGGTGTTACTGAGGGGGCTGGCTTAGCAGCAGTGGACGTTACTGAGGGGGCTGGCTTAGCAGCAGTGGACGTTACTGAGGGGGCTGGCTTAGCAGCAGTGGGTGTTACTGAGGGGGCTGACTTAGCAGCAGTGGGTGTTACTGAGGGGGCTGGCTTAGCAGCAGTGGACATTACTGAGGGGGCTGGTTTAGCAGCAGTGGACGTTACTGAGGGGTCTGGCTTAGCAGCAGTGGGTGTTACTGAGGGGGCTGGCTTAGCAGCAGTGGGTGTTACTGAGGGGGCTGGCTTAGCAGCAGTGGGTGTTACTGAGGGGGCTGGCTTAGCAGCAGTGGACGTTACTGAGGGGGGTGGCTTAGCAGCAGTGGGTGTTACTGAGGGGTCTGGCTTAGCAGCAGTGGGTGTTACTGAGGGGTCTGGCTTAGCAGCAGTGGGTGTTACTGAGGGGGCTGACTTAGCAGCAGTGGGTGTTACTGAGGGGGCTGGCTTAGCAGCAGTGGGTGTTACTGAGGGGTCTGGCTTAGCAACAGTGGGCGCTACTGAGGGGGCTGGCTTAGCAGCAGTGGGCGCTACTGAGGGGGCTGGATTTTTTTGATCTAATCCTGTACTGTGTGCAAAGGTTTTTGCTTTTTTACTTTTATTAACCCTATAACTCTTTGTTTTTGGTCTACAGAGCTGCAGGCAGAGGGGTGATTATGCTTTGTGATCTGAATTTTTATTGGTGAGTGTAGCGTTTTAATCACATTATATACATACACATATAATAAGCTACATAATGGGAGAAATATGTGTAATGAAGTTTGCTGAGCTTTGTCATCTGCCGTGTGATTGTTCTGAATATTACTGAGAAATACAAACATGGAGGGAGGGAGAAGAGCGAGATATTCATCCTGGGGCTGATATTATCCAATACTCAGAATAAACCCAGCCGAGCATGAGAACATCGAGTGGTGAAAGGATACAGACATATAGGCCACCAGCTGATATGGTGCTTTAACATTCTGTTATCATTGACAGGAGCTGTGACAAGCAAATCAATACACAAATAAGTGGGTTTGCTGAGAATTTTACAAGACGTTAGTGCAGCGAGCCTACTGGGTGTGAAAGAGAGTGAGAGGGTGTGAGGAGAGGATGATGGTGGCAGTAGTAGTAGTAGTAGTATAGGCAGTAGATGACTAGGCCTCTCTCCTGTGTGCTGCGCTGAGCTCTGGAGTGAGGGGTAGTGGAGAGGATGATGGTGGTAGTAGTTGTAGTAGTAGTAGTAGTACAGGCAGTAGGTGACTAGGCCTCTCTCTCCTGTGCATATAGTGCTGAGCTCTGGAATGAGGGGATACACTGAGAGCTGCAGAGTGAGTGTAGTGATGTTACCTGCAGGATGGCTGGGCTTTGAGGTGCACTCCGGACTTGTCACAGTCTCAGGTGGGTATGAGGGCTTCAGCAGGATCAGACTACTCCCTGGTGCTTCCCTGTGTTCTCTCTCTCTTCTAGGGGCCACTGTAGGGGGGTTATTAGGGGGTCTTCACCCGTGTGTAAGGTGGGCGGAGGTGTGGACCTGTAGTTCCCCTGGGACTAACCCCTAATACTGCTGTGCGGCAAGATGGCCCTTGGTGATGGTGAGGAGCAGGTGGACCAGACAACAGGGAGACAGAAGGGAGGTGATGTAACAATAATTCCATTACGGATCACTTACAGCCCACTTGTACAGTCCAGTTGCATACAGCTGTTATACTGGCGGCCATGAATGGGTTACTGTGCTTGGTGTGGAGAGTGATGGTGTGCTGAGAGATGGCGGCGGTGTGCTGAGAGATGGTGGTGTGTGGAGGGATCACGGCGGTGTTTGGAGAGATGGTGGTGTGTGGAGAGATGGCAGCGGTGTGCTGAGAGATGGTGGTGTGTGGAGAGATGGTGGCAGGGTGTGGAGAGATGGCGGCGGGGTGTGGAGAGATGGTGGCGGGGTGTGGAGAGATGGTGGCAGGGTGTGGAGAGATGGTGGCGGGGTGTGGAGAGATGGTGGTGTGTGGAGGGATCACGGCGGTGTTTGGAGAGATGGTGGTGTGTGGAGAGATGGCAGCGGTGTGCTGAGAGATGATGGTGTGTGGAGAGATGGTGGCAGGGTGTGGAGAGATGGCGGCGGGGTGTGGAGAGATGGTGGCAGGGTGTGGAGAGATGGTGGCGGGGTGTGGAGAGATGGCGGTGTGTGGAGATATGGTCGACCTCAGCCCTTGGTCTGTCACTACGTGTAGGACGCTGGTGGGCACTGTCATCCTGTGATTCTTTCCCCCAGTGATGGTTGAATCTTTCCCTCCCTGTCAGCTAGGAGCTTTCTGCTTAGTATCTAGGCCGGGACGTAAGCCACTACTTTCGGTTCCTAGAAGCTGATTCAGGCGGCAGATCTGTAGATCCGTCTGGTTGATACATAGTGAGGTTGAGCTTCATACAGGTGTTGAGACTTCCATCTGCTAAACGTGATCGTAGGTTGGTCTAAATGTTCTTTAGAAGTGAGAAAGACTGCTCGCATGCATACGTAGAGCCAAACATTGTCAGTACAGCAATGCCCCCACCTGACCACCCACACACACTACCCCACCTGAAACCCCCCACACATACACACACACTACCCCACCTGAACCTCCCCCCCCCCCACACACAGACACTACCCACCTGACCCCCAACACACACACACTACCCCACCTGAAACCCCACACACATACACACACTACCCCATCTGAACCCCCCCCCCACATACACACACACTACCCACCTGACCCCCAACACACACTACCCCCCCTGAGGTCTGTAGTGGTAGTCACCAAGCTCTGCTAAGGTAGCTGTAATCGTATTACTGCCAAACGAATGCTATCCCCCCCCACACACACACACACTACCCCACCTACCCCCCACCACACACACACACACACACTACCAAACCTGACCCCCCCCCCCCCCCAACATGCCAGGAAGAGGGGTCTGGGGAAAAGCTAGATCCAATCCTGGGAGATGGTTCCCAGGATTGGATCCAGCTTTACCTGGCACCCGGGGTGGACCGATAGGGAGCGGAGCAGCGCGGAAAGGCATTCGGTTTGATGGATGGAGCGCTGATTAAACGAAGCACTTTGTTTAGTTTAGATGGGCAATTCGCTCATCTCTAATCGCTACCCCTTTATATGGAGCAAAAGGTATAATGGTATAAGATCACCATAAGATTAAAGAATTGGTTACACATTGGTGGAATTGGAAACTTTGAAAGTTTTTCAGTCTTGTCCTCACCCAGCACCACTGGGGGCACCTATTCAGGTTTCACCTCAGGCAGCTGAAACCCTACAATGGGCCCTGCCTATATACATTTTCAAGTATTGAGTCCACTTGCTTAGGGCTCCTGTTCTGAGGATTTTTCTGGTTCAGTTTCTCCTCCTTCACCTTTATCACTTTCCCCATTCTCTGCCTTTCAGTTAAAATTATGCTACAGTATACTGTATATTCAGAGAATATATATCATAGTTTCACGTAAGAACATGGTACCTTATATAACATATAAAATACCACTTGTGAACAGGTGCCCGACAGGTGTGGACAGGACTTTCGCTCTGGTATGCTAAACTAGGATTGGCTCCGACGCCATATTTTTGTGATTTGTTTTGTTTCGCTGAGTAGCCCCTGGTTATTGAGGTTTTTTCTATAAAAAAAATATTTCTCCTGCTGTGGCCAGGCCCGGCCCAGTGCTTACTCTTTAACATCTTGTGACAAATTGTGTAGGGCACCATGGAACTATTTTGCGACCCCTAAAATTTTTATAGGAGTTCTTGCTCTTGTACAGTAAGCAGCTGTGTGCTATGCTTCACCCCTTAACTGTAGCAGACAGTTATGCTACTCAACCAGTTTGGCTTTGGGCCACACCAGAGAGCCTAAATGCCCTCTTGGACTGGACTTCTGTGGCTAGAGGGTACCAGGTCTTGCCACAAGTGTGGTCCTTTTGTGGGGAGCAGCTGTATACCTATATACTTCCTAATTTATATATTGTAAACATACTATGGTAATTACATTTTAATCGTACTTTTTGAGAGCCTACTCACTACTACATTCCTTATAGTCCCTGGGCGCTAAGACAGTAGTGCACTCAAAGTCGGTATATTCACACACTTATTGGTGGGGTAGAGCAAACTTACAAACAACAGTTCTACTGCTTTCAATGAAGCACAGAGTGCAAACAACTACTGCAACACTTTTTGTTTTTTCAACTATGCCTATACAGGCTTTTATTCTAAATTCCAACAGACGACAGGTGCCAGGTTTACTACTGCTTTTAATGAGGCGCACAGCGCAAACAATTACTGCAACCCTTTTTTTTTTTTTTGTTCAACCATGCCTACACAGGCGTATACACTACATCTCAACTTTTATGTGTGCCAACAGGAGTCAGGTTCAACTATGCCTACACAGATGTATACACAATATCTCATCTCATCAGTATGCCAACAGGTGACAGGTGTTCTACTGCTTTAAATGAGGCGCAGAGCGCAAATAACTGCTGTGACGCATAATTTTTTTTTCAACTATGCCTACACAGGCATATACACTATATCTCACCTTTTATGAATGCCAACAGGTGACAGGTACCAGGTGTTCTATTGCTTTCAATGAGGTGGACAGCGCAAAGAACTATTGCAACAATTTTATTTTGTGTTCAACTATGCCTACACAGGCGTATACACTAAATCTCAACTTTTACTTATGCCGACAGGAGACAAGTTCAACTATGCCTATACAGACATATACACAATACCTCAACTTTTACGTATGCCTACAGGTAAAAGGTAACAGGTGTTCTACTGCTTTCAATGAGGCATAGAGCGCAAACAACTACTGCAATGCTTTTTTTAAAAAAATCAAGTATGCCAATACAGGCATATACACTATGAAGGACGTGTATGAAAAGGCGAAAATGCCTTTTTTTAGGCGCAGATGGGGCTGTTTGGAGTAAAAATATTCACAAAGGGTAATTTTGAGAATATTTTCTTCACATCGGCCACATCTACGCCACCTTCGCCAGTGCGACGGAGAGGGGGCATTACGGTGGTGCGGCAGCACGCAGAGGGGGCACAGCCTCTGCATGCACCGCATTTATCCTGTGGAAAAATGATACTGAAACCTACGCCAGCTCTAAGCTGGTGTAGGTTTCAAAATTTTCGCACAGACGGGCTCTGTGCGCTCGGGATTTATGTAGAGGCAATGCGCCTCTACATAAATCCCCTGAGCTCCGGAGCTGTGGGGAAAAAAGCTGGACTTCATAAATGTCCCCCTATATCTCAACTTTTATCTATGCCAACAGGCGACAGTTCTACTGCCTTCAATGAGGTGTAGAGTACAAACAATTACTGTGTTACTTTATTTTTTTTTGTCAACTATGCCTACACAGGCTTATACTCTAGATCTCAACTTTTACGAATACCAACAGGTGCCAGGTGTTCTACTGCTTTCAATGAGGTGCACAGCTCAAACAGCTGCTGAGAGACTTAATCACTTTTGTTCAACTATGCCTACTCAGACATATACACTATGGGGGAGATTTATCAAACATGGTGTTAAGTTAAACTGGCTCAGTTGCCCCTAGCAACCAATCAGATTCCACCTTTCATTTTCCAAAGAGTGTGTGAGAAATGAAAGGTGGAATCTGATTGGTTGCTAGGGGCAACTGGGCCAGTTCCACAATATCTCAACTTTTACGTATGTCAACAGGTGACAGGTGTTCTACTGCTGTCAATCAGGCGCAGAGCGCAAACAACTACTGCAATGCTTTATCATTTTTCGTTCAACTATCCCTACACAGGCGTATAATCTATATCTCACCTTTTACATATGCCAATAGGTGACAGATATTACAGTAGGTGTTCTACTGGTTTCAATGGGGTGTAAAGCGCAAACAACTACTGCAACACTTTATTTTTTATTCAACTTTGTCTACACAGGCGTATACACTATATCTCAGCTTTTACGTTGCCAACAGATGACAGGTAGCAGGTGTTCTACTGCTTTCAATGAGGTGCAGAGCACAATCAACTACTGCAACACTTAAAAATAATCATAATAATAATAATAATAAAGTATGCCAGTACAGGCATATACACTATGGGGGAGATTTATCAAAGGGTGTAAAATTTAGACTGGTGCAAACTGCCCACAGCAACCAATTACAGCTCCTTTTTACTTTCACCAGAGCTGGAAGCTGAGCTGTGATTGGTTGCTGTGGCCAGTTTGCACCAGTCTAAATTTTAACCCCTTTGATAAATCCCCCCCTATATCTCAACTTTTACACATGCAGACAGGAGAAAGGTTCAACTATGCCTACACAAACGTATACACAATATCTCAGCTTTTACGTATGCCAATAGGCAACAGTTAACAGGTGTTCTACTGCTTTAAATGCCTAGGCCTAGAGCGCAAACAACTACTGCGACACTTTATTTTTTTCATTTAACTATGCCTACACAGGCGTATACACTATGTCTCAGCTTTTACGTATGCCAAAAGACAACAGGTGTCAGGTGTTCTACTGCTTTCAATGAGGTGAAGACCGCGAAAAACTACTGGAACACTTTATTTTTTTTTATTTTTTTTTGTCAACTATGCCTATACAGGCGTATACACTGTATCTCATCTTTTACGTATGCGAACAGGTGCCAGGTGTTCTACTGTAATCAATGAGGCACAGAGCACAATCAACTACTGTGACACTTTATTATTTTTATGTTCAACTATGCCTACACAGGCATATACACCATGGAGGACATTTATTAAGTCCAGCGTTTTTTACGCCGGACTTATAAATGTCCCCGCATCTCCGGCGCTACGGGGATTTATCTAGAGGCGGACTGCCTCTACATAAATCCTGTGCGCTCTGGTGCGCACCGCCGAAAACCTACGCCAGCTGAGGACTGGAGTAGGTTTTCGGCGTATCTTTTTGCGGAACGGATGGTGAATCGCGTGGACTCCGCGCCCTCCGTTCAGCCCCTTTCACACCCCCTCCCCTCCCCCGGCATACCCGGCGGAAAGTGCAGATTTGCGAATATTTTATTCGCAAATCGACCATTTGCGAATAAAATATTGCGCAAATCGGCAATTTCCGCCGAAAAACCCCGGAATGCCAGATGATACATGTCCCCCCATATCTCCCCTTTTACGTATGCCAACAGGTGAGAGGTACTAGGTGTTCTATTGATTTCAATGAGGCACGCAGGGCAACACAGTGCAAACAACTGCTGAGACACTTTATAACTTTATTTATTTTTTAATATGGTTGGTGTACAATCTGTAGCGCTATCCACTTAAATCATAATCACACTAGATAATGTGATAACTATATGGGAGCTGCGTGTCAGTGGAAACTGATACCTGCAATCAGTTTGTGGTTACAAGGATATATTAAGAAGTCTGAACGCACTCCTCTTAATTATCAATCATATGTTAGAATATTATTATTTAGGTAACTACTCCATTCCCTGTCCATAAAATTACAAGCGTATGATAGTGTTCCTACTATGATATAAAAATATAGACAGCATGTAATGATTCAACCATTTATCAGTGTTAGATTAGGATAAGGCTATCCATAGATGTAATGACTCTCAGTAATGCTAGTGCAACACAGGTGATAGAGTATCACTCACCCTCTCACGGTGATTGCACTTTTAGTCCCGATGTGTCGCAGTATGCAGAGTAGTATTGGGTCCGTTGTTCCAGTGTCCAAAATGTGTGATAACGATCTTCAGTCGCTTGTTACTAGAGGAGCACGGCCTGGTCGGTGATGTTGCTCAGCTACTCGGTAATTTCACTTGCAAAGTAAGGGACGATTATCGTTCAGATTATCGTTAAATCGTTCGAATCTAAACGATAATTGTTCATTTGAATAGCAGTTAAGGATTAACGACCGAATGAGAAATCATTGGTCGTTTAATAAGACCTGGACCTATTTTTATCATTGCAAATTGTTAGCATTGAATAAGATGTTGTTCGGTCGTTCGCAGTAGTGACGAACGTAATAGTGACGACAAGACAACTGCAAGAACGATCATAAGTAACGATTATCGTTCCATGTAAATGGGTGAGCGATTTCAGGTGTTTCGCAATAGCGGTTGTTTGGATCATTTATTGTTAACAATTATGTGAACGATAATCGTCCCGTGAAATAGGGCCCTAAGTCTCTCAAAACTCTGTGAGACATCACAGTACCTACGGAGTCCTGCAAGGGTTAGAATACCTTTGACATGTTTCGAGGGGTACGCCCCTCTTTGTCAAGAAGAAGCGCCCCTCCATCTAGTTCTCTTTGTTCTTCCAATGCACATTTTTTGACATGGGCAAATAATACAATATATGACTTCTTTCGAATGGCAGGTAATGTGTTCCTTAATTTTAACACTATGTGTTCCATCTTGGTTTGATAGCTCCATTAATGCCATTTTTTTACCCATTTTTTACACAGTCTACAGGATCTACAAGGATAGAAGAACAGATAAATTTTATTGGAAATTGTATAGAATTTATTTTAACAAAAAAAAATTTTTTATATGAAGGAGTTTTTGTTTATATACCACGATGGGGACGAGGTTCGCACCGGCTTATTCTTTTTTTTTTAAATGTAATTTTTATTAACATTTTTCGTATATTAAACAATACAATCAATAGTTCCAGAAAATGGCATCACAGTGAAGCAAACTACACCAGCCCAAAACATGTTACATTTCCCCCATATAACAGAACATTTCAAGGTAAGATAACATAGCCGTGGGAACCAACAAGTCAATTTAAATCACCAGTCGAGGCCGGCAATGTAATAAGCCACGACGCCCTTACTCAGGAAAAACAACAAGACACACAAAGGGAAAGAACAAGAAGGAAAGATGGGGGGGGGGGGGAAGAAAAAACTAATAACATTAGGAAAAGATCTGCGAGCTAGAGAGGGAGCATCTCCCTATCAGTTAGTTAGGCCAGTGCGAGCGCAATAAGCCTCCCATGGAGCCCAGACGGAGTCAAATAGCGGCATCTGATTATTCAGTGACGCCGTCAGTCGCTCCGCACCGGCTTATTCTAACCTGTATATGAGGAGTTGGGAAGAGGCCACCATATTCCCCACAGGTGAACCGAGTGCGAACCTCGTCCTCTGGAAGAGTTATATTGACGATATTGTGTTCGTATGGAAAGGGAGAGAAGAAACCCTACAAGAATTTTTTAAAGGTTTAAATAAAAATGAATTTTATTTGCATTTTACACCTTCATTTAATAAAAATTTTATTAACTCTTTAGATCTTCACATTTTTATCACAGATGGAAAAATATGCAGTAGGACTTATAATAAACCTACTGATAGCAATAGGTATTTTGCACTGGATAGTTGTCATCTGCCATCATGGCTATTGATTATACCTAAGAGCCCATTTTAAGACTAAGGGTGCGTGCACACTACGGAATTGCCACGTATAACCCCTATAGTGTATAACACTATTCTATGCACAGGCGGATTATGCATTCCGCCGAAAGAATTGACATGTCAATTCTTTTGACGGAACGCGGAATCCGCCCGTGCACAGAATAGTGTCTATGGCACAGGCGGAAATGCGCGCCGCTGCATGCGGGGACGAGTGACGGAATACGCCGCGGGTTATACGCGGCAATTCCGTAGTGTGCACGCACCCTTAGAAGAAATTGTACAGACATTGGGGACTATTAAAATGAAGCTGAGAAACTGAAAGAAATTTTTTTTTACAAAAAGGGTATGATGAAAGCTTGCTACACGGTACGATAGAGGAAGCCCTACAGTTAAAAAGGGAGAACCTTATTAAAGAAAGGGAGAAGCAGGAAGAGAGAGGGGAGAGAAATGGGAAATAACAATCCTTTGATATCCCCATTATAACCACTTCAAGTCAATCAGGGGCCTTTAAGAAAATATAAAAAATAGATGGTAAATTCTAAAAAAAAAAAAAAAAAAGATAAAAACATAGGAAACTTAATCCCACCCAATCCCAAATTAATAAAAAAAAAAAACAAATATTAGGAATATTATAGCCCTCACAGTTCAGGATATGAAAAACACATACAAAGGAAGGACTGATGCTATAGTATCACATAAAGGGGGCTTCTATCCTTGTAAATCCTGTAGACCGTGTAAAAAAATTACTTGCCATTTGAAAGGAGTCATGTATTGTATTTTTGCCCATGTCAGAAGATGTACATTGGAAGGACAAAAAGAACTTTACTTATCAGGATGAATGAGCACATCTATAATATTCAAAGACAATATGAAGGACATCCGTTATCCAAACATTATAAAGAAAGAAATGGAGGTAAAGTGGTTAATTCATCATTCTGTGCAATAGAAAAAGTGAAGAGAGATTGAAGAAGAGGTGATTTTATTAGGAAAATATCGAGATCAGAAAGCAAACATATTTTTAATTTTAATACACTAATTCCACCAGGATTAAATTCAAAAATTTAACTTTTTGCATTCATCTAAGCACTGCAGGGAGGAAGTCTCTCGGAGCTCAAGCTACGTATATAAAGCCACACTAGATGGGGGGAGCAGATCTTCTTGAAAAAGAGGGGCGTACCCCTCAAAACATGTAGAAGGCATTTAAATTCTTCCACGACTGTGTAGCTAATGTGACGTCACACAGAGCTTTGAGAGACTTACTTTGTAAGTAATAGTACCGGGTAGCTGAGAAACGTAACCGGCCGTGACGTGCTTCTCTGGTAACAAGCGACTGAGGATCGTTATCACACATTTTGAACACTGGAACAATGGACCCAATACTACTCTGTATACTGGGACTAAAAGTGCAATCACCAAGAGAGCATTACTGAGAGTGATTACATCCACGGATAGCCTTATCCTGATCTAACACTGATAAATGGTTGAATCATTACATGCTGTCTATTTTTATTTTTTGTTCAACTATGCCGACAGGAGACAGGATCAACTATGCCTACACAGACGTATACACAATATCTCAACTTTTTCGTATGCCAACAGCCAACAGGTGTTCTTCTGCTTTCAATGAGGCACGGAACACAATCAACTATGATAACACTTTATTTTTTGGACAATTCAGGCTTATACATTGCGAGGGAGATTTATTAAGCTTTCATGCTCTTTTTGGAGTAGAAAAGTTGCAAAATTTTGTGCAACCACATAGATGCGCAAAGTTTTTTTTACCCTTATCCTGAAATAGGCTGATCATGCCTACTTCAGCTTTTGCTGAGATTAGGCATGATTTATCATGTGTGACCATCTAACATTGTCGCACGTGGGTCGCAGGCTGACTGCACACTAGAGGTGGTTTACTTCACCACCTTAATTTTGAGCCGTTTGCTCTGTGGGTAAGGCACAGTGCTCCTGGTTCAAGGAGTGTAAAATATTAATTAGTGATGTAATAGTATCACAAATTACCTTCTGGGGCTGTAAAGTAAAGAGGGTGTATAGTGCACCCCTCCTTACAGTACAAGAGCAGGGATTTCCCTCATAAAGCCAGGATTCCCTGCCTTATGGGGTCTCTCACCCAGAAGCTTCTACTTTTGGGCGGCCTTTTTAAAGACCCCGGCATGGAAGTTACAGTCTGGCAGGTACAGTGCCAGAACAGTCTCACCCGCAGGGGGTTAAGCCCCTGGGAGCCAGATTATAAGGGCCCTATTACACTGAGAGATAATCAGCCAATTATCACTCTGTGTAAAAGACACAATGATCAGCCGATGAAGTGATCATCAGTTGATCGTTTCTTAAGGCCAAGCCCTAAAATCATCAGCTGCCGACCGTGCAATGATATGTGTAATAGCTATGTGTAATAGTGATGCGTGGCCAACAGCTGATGATTGCCCAAACAGCTAATATTTTATCTGTCCATGTTCCCAGTCTTCTTCTGCGCTTTGTATGCGTAATGGCACCGTGCGCTGTGGCTTCACAGTGGCCTGTCTGAGCTGTCTCAGCCATGGACAAGTGAGGTATAACGACGTACCCACAGCTCTTGCTAAATGATTATCGGGCCGTGTAATAGGTCCAGCAAATGAGCGCTGATCTAGCAGATCGCCACTTGTTTGCTGTATTGATTAGGTCGCTATCAGCCTGTGTAACTCTCATGCCTGGGATTTTAAAAAGCCCTACAGTTGGAGGACACCCAGCTTTCCCAGCATCTTGTAATTTTCAGCCCTTACTGGTGTGGGCACACTGTTAATGCTTTTTTTTTTTCTTTTTCAGATACCCTTATGTAGAGGATCACATCAGATTTGTTTGGATTACGTTGATGACCAGTGGATTTTCATGTTCAATAAAATGGTCAATGACGGGTGTGGGGGTGTTTTATTTGAATAGCCATTTTATACCGTCTAACACTAAATCCTGACTTAGTAATGAATTCCGTCTATTAGATAGCTTCCAATACTAAGTTTTTAAATTAATGAAAGAAAACACAACACATCATCCCTCGCTGACCATTTTATTGAACACTAAAATTTGCTGATAATCAATGTTGTCCAAATGAATCCAACGTAATCCCCAGTATAAGCGTATCTGAAAAAGAAAGGCCAATGAGACTATTTAGAGACAATTCTGACACTATTTAGAGACAATTCTAAAACAAACAAGTCAGCACCACAAAAAATAGACCAGGCTTATCCCTGATAATAATTGCACCAGTCTATTCTTGTCATAGCAGAAATAGACCACACACGGTAAAATCCCCTGTTTATAAATCTCCCCGTCTATCTCAACTTTTAAGTATGCCAACATGCGACCGGTGTTCAACTGCTTTCAATAAGGCAAAGAGCACAAACAACTACTGCAATACTTATTTTTGTCTATGTCTGCACAAGCGTTACACTATATGTCTATTTTTATATATGCCAACAGGTGACAGGTCAACTATATCTACACAGACGTATACACTATATTTCAACTTTTAGGTATGCCAACAGGCGACACTTTCATTTTTTTTTTTTGTTCAACTACACCTACACAGGCGTATACACTATGGGGTACATTCACTAAGGAGTCTAGTGTGTGCAACTATTCTAATGAGGATTTGTGCGTATTTTTTTCCAATATACTGAGAATAATCCATTAAAATGTAGAATTGCCATAGTGAATGTATCTAAGTAAAAAGTCGCAAATTGCAAAGATGGCGCAAACAGTATTCACCTGGTACTGACCAGACCTAGGCCTGCATCTGTTTGTGAGACTTTTAAAAAGTCGCAAATGTTAAATTGGGCACTAATCCCAGATTATGCAAACTTTTGGGTGAATAGTCAAAACAGGCAAATTTTTTTAAAAAGTTGCATCTAAAAAATATTTGCCTGTCCAATATTGGTTCATAAATAGAACTTGGACCAAAAATGGGTGAAAAATTATTCACCAAAAAATAGGCGCAAAGCCCTTCATAAATTTTCCCCTATAGCTCAAATTTTACATGTGCAAACAGGCGACAGGTGTTCTACTGCTATCAATGAGGCGCAGAGCGCAAACAACTAATACAACACTTTTTTTGTTTAAATATGCCTACACATGCCTATACACTATTTTTTTAAATCAAGAATACAGGTGTATAAACTATGGGGGACATTTAAGTCTGGCGTTTTCTGCGCCGGGCTTAAAAATGTCCCTGCACACCAACATTTTGCTGATTTATGTAGAGGCGCACTGCGTCTACATAAATCCTGTGCGTACCAGTGTATGCGCTGAGGAAACCTTATCATTTTTCAGCGTGAAAAATGATAAAGTAAGCGGACCCAGAATCTGCGCCCCCCCGTTCCACCCCCGCCACCCTCGCAAAGCTTGTGGAAAATGGTCAAATGCGAAAATGTATCACATCTGGCTATTTTCCCCCCAAAAAATAAAACTGGTTTGGTTGTCCCCCTATATCTCAACTTTTAC
Organism: Dendropsophus ebraccatus; assembly: GCF_027789765.1. NCBI lineage: Eukaryota > Metazoa > Chordata > Amphibia > Anura > Hylidae > Dendropsophus > Dendropsophus ebraccatus. The sequence goes on along the minus strand of NC_091460.1, from coordinate 5,441,930 downwards.
GTAGGCTAACAGGCGACATGTGTAAGGTGTTCTACTGCTTTCAATGAGGCGAAGAAAGCAAACAATTACTACGACAATTAATTTTTTTGGTTCAACTATGCCTACGCTGGCGTATACACTCTCAACTTTTACGTATGCTAACAGGCGACAGATGCCAGGTGTTTTTACTGCTTTCAATGAGGTGCAGAGTGCAAACAACTATAAACATAGAGGATTGTTGGCAGAAAAAGACAACTAGGTCCATCTAGTCTGCCCTTTTAGTACTTCCCTTCTTATCTTAGGATAGATATATGTTTATCCCAGGCATTTTTAAATCCTGTTATTGTAGATTTACCAACCACATGTGCTGGAAATTTGTTCTAAGCATCTACTACTATTTTAGTAAAGTAATATTTTCTCATGTTGCTTCTGATATCCCCCCCCCCCCCCCCCCGGTAACCTCTCACTGTGTCCTCTTGTTGTTAAGTTTAGTTTTTTTTTACTAAAAACACTTCCCTCCTGAATCCTATTTAGTCCTTTAACATACTTAAAGGTTTCGATCATGTCCCCCCTTTCTCTTCTTTCCTCCAGAGTCCAGACTATACAGAGTCAAATTCTTAATTCATTCCTGATATGTTTTATGCCTGATACCATCCACTATTTTTGTAGCCATCTTTGGACCTGTTCTGTTTTATCAATATCCCTTTTTAGGTGAGGTCTCCAGTAGGGCTGGGCGATATGAACGATATGCAAAAATATCGTCATCAATTCGGATGACGATATAGATTTTCGGCATATCGTCATTTCGTGATACATGCCCACGGAGCGGTAGTGAATAAGCTTCTCACTTACCGTTCCGTGGTACCGTGCTGCAGGGCCTTTCGTTCACGCATCGTCAGCGCGCTAGCTGACGATGCGTGTGACGTCAGGTCTCTCCCAGTGCATGCTAGGAAGAAGACGCGGCCCGTCTCGCCTCGCGGACTCCATCAGCCAGCCCTGCAGGAAAGGTAAGTGGCAGAGGGGTCGGGGGGTGCAGATGGCTATGGCATGGGGCTGATAATGGCCCTGGCTGGGGGGACATGATGTGGCAATGGCATGGGGCTTGGCTGGCACATAGGGAAAGCTGATGATGGCATAGGGGAGGGGGAGATGACTGGCACCGGGGGGGGGCTGATGACTGGCAAGGGGGGGGGCTGATAACTGGCAAGGGGGGGGCTGATAACTGGCACAGGGGAGGACTGATAACTGGCACAGGGGAAGGCTGATGACTGGCAAGGGGGGCTGATGACTGGCAAGGGGGTTGATAACTGGCACAAGGGGGGGCTGATGGCACAGGGGAGGGCTGATGACTGGCACAGGGTGGGCTGATGGCACATGGGAAGGCTGATAACTGGCACAAGGAGGGGCTGATAACTGGCACAAGGAGGGGCTGATGGCACAGGGAAAGGCTGATGACTGGCACAAGGGGGGCTGATAACTGGCACAAGGAGGGGCTGATAACTGGCACAAATAGGGGCTGATGGCACAGGGAAAGGCTGATGACTGGCACAAGGGGGGGCTGATAACTGGCACAAGGGGGGCTGATGACTGGCACAGGGTGGGCTGATGGCACAGGGGAAGGCTGATGACTGGCAAGGGGGGTGATAACTGGCAAGGGGGGCTGATAACTGGCACAGGGGAGGACTGATAACTGGCACAGGGGAAGGCTGATGACTGGCAAGGGGGGCTGATGACTGGCAAGGGGGGGTGATAACTGGCACAAGGGGGGCTGATGGCACAGGGGAGGGCTGATGACTGGCACAGGGTGGGCTGATGGCACAGGGAAGGCTGATAACTGACACAAGGAGGGGCTGATAACTGGCACAAGGAGGGGCTGATGGCACAGGGAAAGGCTGATGACTGGCACAAGGGGGGCTGATAACTGGCACAAGGAGGGACTGATAACTGGCACAAATAGGGGCTGATGGCACAGGGAAAGGCTGATGACTGGCACAAGGGGGGGGCTGATAACTGGCACAAGGGGCTGATGACTGGCACAGGGGAAGGCTGCTGACTGGCAAAGGGGGTAATAACTGGCACAAGGGGGTTGAAGGCATAGGGGAGGGCTGATGACTGGCAATTGGGTGATAACTGGCACAAGGGGGGGCTGATGTCTGGCACAGGGGAGGGCTGATGACTGGCACCAGGGGGGGCTGATGACTGGCACAAGGGGGGGCTGATGGCACAGAGATGGCACAAAGGGGGCTGATTGCACAGGGCTGAGCCGCTGATGGCTGATGGTGGGTGTGCCGTGGTGTGTGTCACATTATCTTGTTAATGCCCATGCTGTTTGGTTCTAGTTATCTTTATTGTTAATTTAAGATGTGTTATTTTCGTCGTTGAAAATAACGCTTTATAAGTATAAAAAAAAACTTGGCTCCGAGATTCTGATGACATTTTTTAAGCCCTGACATAAGGGATGATGGTGCTGGCTGGGAGACAGGATGATGGCAAAAAATGGCATGGGGCTGATGGCACTGGCTGGGGGACATGATGATGGTGGCATCATGGGGCTGATAAATAAAGCAATTTTAGCAATATGTTACTAAGTCTTAAGGTTTTTCTTATAGGAGTAGTACTCGGATTAATACTCAATTGCTAAAATAATCATTTCCTGCAGCCGTAGATCTCCTCAAGCTGTGTGCCTGTTTTGGTCAACTCGCAAGCATGGAGGAGGAGCTTACAAGTGTGGAGGAGGAGGAGGTGCTCATAAGGAAGACCGGTGCGACGTCGGTCATATGGACCTGGTTTGGGTTTAAGGAGTCAGATGTTGAGCATAAAAATATAATCTGCAAACTATGCCGTGCAAGAATAATAGCGAAGATGGGGAATACAACTAATTTGTTTTATCACCTCAAAACTAAGCACGTTTTGGAATATGAAGATAGCCAAAAACTGCGCCCTCCACAAACGCCCAGTCAGTCAAGTGGAAACCAAAAAGGTGGCCCTGCGCCTACACAGCAGATTAATATTTTAAAAGCATTTTCTAAAGGCATTCTATATGACAAAAGAAATCGGCGGTGGATTGATATTACAAATGCCATTACCCTGTTCCTGTGTAAGGACATGGTGCCATTTCTTACAGTGGAGAAAAGCGGCTTTCAGAACATGATTAAGACACTCGATCCATGTTATGAGGTACCTGGCCGCAAACACTTTACCCAAACTGAAATGCCCAAACTGTATGACAAAGTCGGCGAGCAAGTTAAGAAAGAACTTCAGAGTATAAAACACTATGCAACCACTACAGACTTGTAGTCCAGTCCCACAATGGAGCCTTACATTAGTCCTACAGTCCACTTCATGAATGACGAGTGGAAGTTGTGCAACAGATGCCTACAGACAGCTTATTTCCCCGAGGATCATACTGGTGAACTCATATCTCAAGGATTAAAGGTAGCACTCGAGTTATGGGGACTTAAAGAAGAGTTACAAGTCTGCATAACCACCGACAATGGCGCAAATATCGTAAAAGCTGTGGAAATGAATGGCTGGACAAGACTGCAGTGCTTCGGCCACAGGCTCCACCTCGCCATCGGTAGGTAAACGTTTCTTTTAGTCCGAGTCGAGACTAGTTCAACATTATGCGGGGGTATTGTGCTAATAATATTTTCTAATTTTGTCTTTAGAGAGAAGTGTGAAAGATGCCTGTGTTGAACATGCAATTGGCAAATGCAAGAAAATAGTGAGTGCCTTTTCTTACACTTGGAAAAGGAAGAGAGAAATGGCTAATGCCCAGGCTGAGCTAAACCTGCCTCCTCACCGCCTCATCACTGAAACACCAACAAGATGGGGGTCTCGACAACAGATGATTCAGAGGCTGCTTGAACAAGAGAAGGCCATATCACAGGTCCTGAAAGCAGACAGGAAAACCAGGCACCTGGTACCAAATTGGCAGGACATTGATGTGTTGGAATCTATAAACAAGACCCTCAATCCCCTGTTGGAGTTCACAGATGCTCTGTCTGGAGAAGAGTATGTGAGTGTGTCTTATGTCAAACCTGTGCTCCACCTTCTAAACAACACAGTTCTTCCTCTAGCTGATGATGACATTGACAGTGACACAGACCTGACGAAGGACATGAAGAGAGTCATCCTCAAGTATTTAAATGAGAAGTACTCAGACCCTGCAACTTATGACCTCCTGGATATGGCCTCCTTTGTCGACCCACGCTTCAGATCATCATATATAGCAGATGACCGAAGAGAGTTCATCTTCACAAAAGCAGCAGCAGAAATTCAGGCACTACAAGAGACGCAAGCTGTGTCTGCCACAGAGTCACCACCATCACACACAAGCACAGGAGCTGATTGAGAAGCCCAGAGAGAACCCAAGAGGAGTAAACGAAGTCTGGGCAGCTTTTTTAAAAATGCTTCTGCTCAGCCTGGCCCAGCTGCCTTTACTGACAGAGAAGCAATTGAAATTGAGCTTAAGAGTTACCTGCAGGCACTGGATGTAGAAGGCGAAGCTGACCCACTGATGTGGTGGAGGCTGCACCAGGCTAATTTTCCCAGGGTGGCAAACCTAGCCAAGAAATACCTTTGCATACCTGCCACGAGTGCCCCCTCAGAAAGGGCATTCAGCACCAGTGGCAACATAGTAACATGCCACCGATCTGCACTGAAGCCCGAGACTGTGGACAAACTTGTGTTCCTGGCGAAAAACCTTGTCTGATGTGCCAGAAGTTTAATCACGGCACACAACATTAATGTTGTTCTTGTTCAGTCATGTTAGTTTGCATTACATATTGCAAATTTGTTGTATATTTACAGGGAACCTGTCATCAGCTTTAGGCTGACCTAGAGGGCACTGGGCAGCATAAAGTAGTGACAGAAATTGTGATTTCTGCGGTGTGTCAATGATGAGCTAAAAGTAAGTGGTTGCTGAGAACCAGCCTCTTAATCATTGCAGCTCAGGCCTAGAAAGAGTCAGATCTCCCTGAGAAGAGTCATGGTTATTCCTAATCTCCTGCTCTCCCTGCCCATCTGCTGATGATTGGCAGTTCTCTCCTAGAGAAAAAGGGAACTAGGCAGAAGACGGTCAATCAACAGCAGGTGGGCAGGGAGAGCAGGAATTTATAAATACCCTTGACTCTTCTCAGGTGGTCATGACTCTTTTTCAGGCCTAGTCTGCAATGATTGTGATGTTGGTTCTTGGCAACCACTTACTTTTAACTTTTAAACGACAGACCTCTGAAAACAACTTACCTGTCTCTACTTTATTCTGCCGTTAGTAGGGGCAGCACAAAGTTGATGACAGGTTCCCTTCCCTATTATGGAAAAGAAACCTGTTGAACTTGAAGGGTTTTATGTTTAAATATATTGCATAACAATAAAGCTGCACATAATTATGTTATCAGGACAACAGGACGAAATTTTATGTTTATTTTTTACATTTAATTTGCTCTTTATTTTAAACAATTTTGTGTTTTACTAACACTTAATCTTTACATTGTTTGGAAAAGATCTGTTATACAATACACATCTTAAAAAATTCTTAAAGTGTTGTAATTTGAATACACACACAAAAAAATTGATTTATCGTGATATATTGTTATATCGTGCATGCATCAAATTATATCGTGATATAAATTTTAGGCCATATCGCCCAGCCCTAGTCTCCAGAACTGGGCACAGTATTCCAGATGTGATGTCATCAGAGCTCTATACAGTGGGATCACAATCTCCCTCTTCTTACTGGTTATACCTCTAGCTATACAGCCCAGCATACGCTTGATGTGATACTCCGATAGAGGATTCCTCCTCTCCAAGTGCATTATTTTACATTTGGAAAGATTGAACTTCAATTTCCATTGTTTGGACCACTTATCTGGCAAAGCTAAATAATTTTCCATATTACTGACACCTCCAGGAATATTAAACCTACTGCACACTTTTGTGTCATCAGCAAACAGACAAACTTTACCTTCCAAACCTATGTCACATACAAATATAATATAAAATAAATAAATATAATATTAAAAACAATAGGACCCAGAACAGCCCCTTGTGGTCTTTGCTTGAAATATACACCATTAACAACAACCCACTTATATCTATCCTTTAGCCAACAACAATTCCATTGTACTACCCTGCGATTAAAGGGGTACTCTGCCATGGGTATTTTTTCCGATCTGCCCGGGAAGGAGGTGGCTGAGGGCAATGAGGTCCACTCACCTACTCAGTTCCAGTGGCGGGTCCCGTATCGCGGCGCTCCGGTCCCCGCTGCCCGGCCGGTTCCTGGTCTCTGACGCAGGCTTGAGGCGTGACCTTCCAAGTCCGCTCAGCCAGTAAGTGGTAGAGGCGGGATCCCTCCAAATAAAATATTCGCAAATCGTCACTTTCTGCCTCGTATGCCAGGGGGGCGGGGAGGAGGTGTGGAGGGGGCGGAACAGGGGGCGCGGACTCAGAGTCCATGTGATCTATCATTGCTTAGTGTTAAAGATACGCAGGAAACCTACTCCAGCTCTCAGCTGGCGTAGGTTTCCTGCCCTGCGCACCGGCGAACACGGGATTTATGTAGAGGCAGTCCGCCTCCACATAAATCTCCATAGCGCCGGAGATGCAGAGACATTTTAAAGTCCGGCGTAAAAAAAACGTCAGACTTAATAAATGTTCCCCTATATCTCAACTTTTAAGTATGGTGTTCTTCTGCTCTCAATACCAACCAAACAAATTTGGAGGCTCTACCCAAAATGTTAGCAAAGGGGTGCTACTATATGTCCAGAGTAAATCAGATGCAAACCAAAAAAAGAACAAAGGGCTGGACACATCATATAAGTGCACACCACAAATGTAAAATATCAAAATATGAGTTTTATTGAACAATTAATCAAACACCAGACACATGATTAAAAACATCTAAAAAGTTCCATTGAGGAACACAATAATAATCAAGGTAGACCCACATACATAAATAAAGAGTGGGTCTATACCCTACAGGGGGCTAAATGCACATAATAGTGCAACCATGACCGGAGCTGCCACAAATCACAACGAGTACCAGAAAACAAAGAAAAAAACACATCCATGCATGAGTAATGAAATCAAGAAAAATCAATATAAGAGAATATTACAATGAATAATTACAGATGATCTCTCAAAATAACGAATACAAGTTCAACAGAAAACAACAATTACCCTGTTGCCCGCGAACAGGCTAGGGCCACAGTAGCAACTCGAAAAATTCAAACGGTCATGGAGTAATCACCCCTGGAAAGTCTCTTCTGCTCTCAATAAGCAATGCACAAACAGCTAGTGTGACACTTTATTTTTATCACTATTTTTTTTATTCAACTTTGCCTACACAGGCGTATACACTGTAACTCAACTTTTACATAAGCCAACAGGTGACAGGTGTTCTACTGATTTAAATAAAGTGCAGTGCACAATCGACTACTGTGAGGTGTAAATCCAAGAGATGTGTGGTCAGTCTATTGACATAACCCCACAATTGGTTTTGTTATGATTACCCTCTACACGCACTCAGCTGTCCAAACAGAACCTTCTAGTTCATCTCCTTACCGCTGCCAAACTACTCATACCAACTAATTGGAAAAAATCTATATCGCCATCCGTGTCTGAATGGTATGCTAAAGTGGAACATATATGTACTATAGAGGAGTTTTCAAGTTGGACACTAAGGACGCACACTAAGTTTGAAAAAACTTGGACACCTTGGCCGCAATTTACTTCAGGCCACCAATTGAGGATGTGAACCAGACTGGCCTCTCCGACCATTCTATTTTCCGGCTATTTACTCCCTTCCTTCCCTTCCCTGACTGACTCGCTCTATGAAATTTCTATAGAACTGGAACATACATAGACTTGAACTTTGTCAACCTCCCCACCTCCTCTGACCGCCCAGTTTCTTCTTTGGAGACGGAAATACTACCCAACAAATCACTCCCTTCTCCCCACCCCCTCTTTTCCCGCTTGTCTTATGTTGGTTTGTCTGTTTTACATGTTAGTCTGTTCACCTACTTCATAGTTGATCCCTACCTACAGGACATGTCCATCTAACGGGTACACACATCGGTACATATACGTTTATAACATAGTGATTTTCTGTTATAAGCACCAATCACCCAGATGCTAACGCATTGTCCTTTACCAAATGTTAATTCATACCACTAATCCACCTCTATATACTGTTAATAACGGTCTTTATTCCTCCGTTTTATTTTGTATACGGGTATCACTATGATGTCTAAACTGTTTCTTACTGGAGTATAATTGTTATCTTTGTATGTTTACAAAATATAAAACATTAAATAAAGAATGTTTAAAAAAAAGTAATAGAGGCGTATGCACTATATTTACAATTTTACTAATGCCAGGTGATAGGTGCCAGGTGTTCTACTGCTTCCAAAGAGACGCAGAGTGCAAACAGCTGCTGAGACAATTTAGAATTTTTTTATTTAACTATGCCTACACATGCGTATACACTATGGGGGACATTTATCGAGTCCACCGTTTTTTGCGTCCGGCTTAAAAATGTTCCAGCGGGGGGCGTGTCTAGCTGTCGGAGCAGATGGCTGTGTAGTGAGTGCGCTCCGTCCTCACTAGCCGGTACATCAGCGACAGAGACTGCAATTGGCTCATCAGAGACCCGATCGGACCCCTGACCGCTCTTAGAACTGACTGCCATGGCTGGAAGGGGGTAAGGAAGCCACAATCCCCTGAAACTGACGGCATGCTTCTCCCGGGCCGGCTCTCAAGATGGCGCTGCTCATAACTCCCTTGTTGATTCACATGATGATTTGGTGGAGGAAGTGAAATACCTCAAGGACAAATAGTGGACTTAGAGGATCGCTCACGGCGAAACAATATAAAAATAAGGGGAATACCTGAAACAGTTCCACCTGATGAACTGCTCCACTTTGTCCAGAAATTTATAAAGGACGTGCTACCCGACTGCCCTAATCGAGAAATAACTGTTGATAGAGCCCATAGAGTCCCTTCCTTTTGATACGTGAAAGAGGCGCATATGCAAGCTACCAGAAAGAACACAAAGATTCCTGATAAGTGCAAAGATCTCTCCGTCTTCGCCGAGCTCTCAGCGGCAACGCTACAATGGTGACGATCCCTGTTACCTGTTACCACTGCCTTGAGGGATGCACAAGTGTCTTACAGATGGGGATATCCCAACAAGCTTCTAGTCTCTAAAGACGGAGAGATATCAATCGTTAGAACACTAGAAGAAGGGACTAAACTCCTTGTGTCCTGGAATATCCCTGCTGCAGAGATACCTCCACAAAAAGACCCACAGAGAGATATTCACCTACTAGCAGATGCGGTCGGGGCCGCGCTCGTTGAGGACATCACCTTATGAGAACTTTTTGCCGAAAGCCTACACGAGTCGATCCACTCCGACTCTACACGAACTTTGGCCCACCCAGGCTTCGGGATTTTTGATTTTTTTCCTTTTGCCCGAAGAGTCTTTTGTTTCGTGCCACGGTTGGCACTGTGTGTGTGGTGTTGTAGTTGCTGGCCTTGTGGCCTTCTGTTATTCTCATGTTTCACCTGTTTTTCTTGTCTTTTCTCTACTTATTTGCAGGATCTGTGATATATTTTAATGAGGAGCAGTCTACTGGTCATGATGGGAGCCGCCGCTTGAGATCCACCTTTGACAATCGCCTCATGGGTCACTGCTATATGCTAAGTGTATGTCCCCTAACATGGTGATTAAAATACTGTCTTATAATGTTAGAGGCTTAAATTCTCCTCAACGACATTCATATTTTTGGGCAGAAGTTAAGCAACAACATTGTGACATAGTATGTGTTCAGAATCGCATATTGTCCGGTTGGACGCACATAGAGTTAAACACCCTTCTTTCCCTATTATCTGTCATTCCCACTTTACTACAAAACACAGGGGCGTTTTCATTGCTTTTAAGAATTCATTGGCAGTGCAAATACACGCACAATATTCAGACCCGGGTGGCAGATATATTATTGTCGTGTGCACAATTAATAATGTAGAGTATACGGTCTGCTCCCTGTATGCACCTAATGAGGGCCAGCTTCAATTTATTTATAAAGTTAACCGGTTGGTCAATAAGTACAAAAAGGGATACGTCTTTTACTGCTGTGACTTTAATTTAGTCCCGGATTTGCTTAGGGATACTACACACAAGAGTAATAGACCTCGCCCCTCACTAGACCAATTCCTCTGGGATAATGAATTGTAGGACACCTGGCGGGCACAACATAGTACTGAAGCCGACTATACTTTTTTCTCTAATGCAGCCAATTCATACTCCATAATCGACCTAATAATAGTAGACTTTCCCCTTCTTCTGCTGGTTGATTCTACATCTATAGAGACTAAGACATGGTCGGATCATTGCCCAATCTCTGCTAGCCTTAGGGAATCCCATAATGTGTCTCCTACCTATCTCTGGCGCTGTAACTCCCACCTTTTGTCTCACTCAGAGCACAGGGAGGTTATTAAAACAGCCTTAACCCAGTATTTTAAAGAAAACGATACAGAGGATATTAATATTAACACATTTTGGAATGCCCACAAGGCAGTTATCAGAGGGATCTATATGAAGGTAGGCTATCAAGTTAAAAAAGCCAGAACTAAAGACATCAAGGATTTATTGTCCAAAATCCAACGACTAGAGACTCAACATAAATCCTCCAATTCCCCTACCCTCCTCCAGGAAATAACGTCCCTTAGGCACGATCTCCGTCTACTGATGTTACATGAGTACGAACGGAAATTATACAAAACTAAATCCCTTTACTATGCAGGAGGAGATAAAGCTGGTAAGCTTCTAGCAGCTAAGCTCAAAGCCCAGCACACGAAATCCCGCATACCCTACATCATAGATGAAAATACTAATGGGAAACTTTTAGATACCCGTGATATAGTAAATGCCTTCCAAAAATTTTATTTTAAACTTTACAATTTAAAAGACGACACCTCAACTCACCAACCAGTTAAAGCTGACATAGATTGCTTCCTTAATAAATTAAATCTCCCCTCCCTGACTAATGACCAATTAGATGCTCTTAATGCCCCCTATATGATCCAAGAGATAGAAACCCAGATTAAATCCCTTCCCTTAGGCAAATCCCCAGGCCCAGATGGGCTGTCCAATCACTACTATAAAGTATTTTCCGACACCTTAAGCCCATATATACTAAGATTCTTCGGTGAGGCCCAAGTGACTGGAGCCTTCCCCGAAGAGAATCAGCTAGCCCTGATCATCACTCTTCCTAAACCTGGAAAACCCCCAGACAAACCGGCCAACTTCAGACCGATTTCTTTGTTAAACTCTGACATTAAACTGTATGCAAAGATATTGGCCTCAAGGATGGCTGAAATACTCCCCTCTATAATTAGCCCTGACCAAACCGGCTTTATGAAAGGGCAACAGGCCTTCGAGAATACGCGTCGGGTACTTAACATATTTCATCACATTAACAATGGCAAAATCCCAGCTGTGGCGATCTCACTGGACGCCGAGAAGGCATTCGACTGCATTTCTTGGTCGTACGCCTTCTCGGCCCTCCATAAATTCGGATTTTGTGGCCCAATTCTTAACAGTATAAAAGCCCTATACTCAGCTCCGTCTGCACGAGTGTATAATAATGGAGTGCTCTCTGACCCATTAACTATATCCAACGGTACTAGGCAAGGATGTCCCCTATTCCCCCCTAGTATTTGTAATCTCTATTGAACCCTTAGCCCATGCCTTTCGGGCGGCAGCTGACGTACAAGGCATTAGCATAGGTGATGACATCCATAAAGTCTTACTTTATACGGATGATGTTATCCTTACTCTAAGCAACCCTAAACGCTCCCTTCCCAGTGCCCTTATTGGACATATTTGCAAAAGTTTCTTATTATAAACTGAACCAATCCAAATCTGAAGCCCTACCTTTCCACCTCCGAGACACACTAGTGACCAGATTGAAAAATGATTATCCTTTAGATTGGCAACAACATTCTATTAAGTACTTAGGAGCCCATATGACTGCTAACCTGTCTCTACTGTACCGCACCAATTACCTTCCTCTTCTAAACAAGCTGCAGCTGGAAGCGAATAGAATGACCACTTTAGAAATATCTTGGATTAGAAGAGTAGCTTCCTTTAAAATGCTACTTCTTCCCCACTTAATGTACCTATTCCGAGTTCTTACCATCTGTATACCGGTGGGATTTTTTTCAAAAAGTTCGCTCCATGATCATGCGGTTTGTATGGAATGGGAGGAAACCACGTGTTGCATACCACACACTCATTAAACCTCCTTTGCTAGGAGGAATTGGCGTTCCTGATATGCATCAGTATTATCAGGCCACGATTTTGTCACAAACTAAAGACTGGTGGACTGTGTCCACCCGGTGTAAACCATGGGTGCGGGCTGAGAGGGCTTTCTGTGATAACGACTTGCCTAGCCTCCTGTATGCGCATTTATGGACGTCAAAGCGAAGACAGTCCTCTATCCCCTTCCATGTTAGCTGCTGTCAAGTGCTGGCGCCAAACTCATAAACTCCGTGGTTCCTCTCAGCCAGTCCTTTCCCTCGCAATACCCTTATCTGCTCTGTCAAGGGCTTTACCTGCCTCTTCTAGAGGAATTCTGCTACAATGGATGACGAAAGGTATAGGTAAAATTGGAGACTTGTGTGATGGAGCTACCCTACATGATTTCCGATATCTCCAAAGGAATTTTGACATTCCTTCTAAAGACTTTTTTGTGTTCCTCCAGATTAGACATTGCCTGACCCACCTGCCTCGATCTGAGGTCAAGTGGAACAACATGATCCATAACATTCTCCTGGGTCGTTTGAAAGGTCTGAGACTTTTATACAACGCGTTGGGAGATTTTCACACCTTTGTGAAACCCTCCGCAATCCTGACATGGGAGACTGCATTACACAAGTCTTACTCGGAGGAGGAATGGCTGAGGGCGTATAAATGGGCCAATAAGTCGACCATGGCCATCCCCCAAAGGGAGAATATTCTCAAAACGAGATTACATTGGTATTTCACCCCACAAAAGATTCACCAACTTTACCCTACCTCCTCCTCTCTCTGTTGGCGCGGGTGCGGTAACATTGGCACTTTATTACACACGTTGTGGAAATTTCCATGACTATATTGGCTGTCTGTTAACAAATTAGTAGAAACTGTTTTAGGCCTGCAACTTGTTCTCACCCCTGCGCAAACCATGGTATTATTGGATCTACATGTGGTACCAGTACTAGATAGGATGCTATTCTGCAAGATCATTAACATCGCCAGACTGGTCATAACACGCCACTGGAAATCTCATAACGTACCAACACTAAATAAAGTGGTGGATAGCGTGCAACACTGTTATACTATGGAACTTTAATTTCCTTTTCCAGGTCAACTACAACTGCTTTTCAAAGTACTTGGGGGAAGTGGTATGCCAGTTCATATTGTAAGAAGTGAACCTCTGACATCTTTTAATTATACTACTTCTCGGATGCGGCGGCCTCCCATCGTGACCACCAAGACTATTTATACCACTGTCTTATACCACTTGATGTGTACCTGCTCATTTCTGGTTAGCATTTCCTGCTGACACTGTTTGTTGTTCTTCTGTTGTTTTTTTGTTCTTTGAGATTGGAATTTGTAATATTTGTCTTTATCACACTGGAATACTCCACGTTCTCACTACAATGTTACCTAATGCTCCTTGCCCCTCACTGACTTGGCTCTATAACCTAACACGCCATGGACTCTTTTGGTTGACAAATGGGGCATGTAGCTGTTTTGATTCTGCATCGCATTTGTGGAGTCTTGGACATTGTACATATTATTACCAGCTTAGCATTGTAAAATGTTTGTATTTGTGATGTTTGTAAACAAAATTTGAAAAACTTTCAATAAAAAGTATTGAAACATTAAAAATGTTCCAGCAACACCAACAGTACGCACATTTATGTAGAGGCACACTGCCTTTACATAAATCCTGAGTGCATGGAGGGAAACGGAGGGAAAGTTTTTCATTTCATTAAATCATAAATTCAGCGGACCAATATTTCAACGTTTACGTATGCAGACAGGCGACAGGTGCCAGATGTTCTATTGCTTTCATTGAGATGCAGACAGCAAACTACTGTGACACTTGATTAATAAAAATAAAGAATGTCAATACAGGCGTATACACTATATCTTAATGTTTATGTATGGAAACAGGCGACAGGAGCCAGGTGTTCTACTTCTTTCAATGACCATACATACAGCCACGGCGCAGGACTCACAAATTAACTGCAAGGACCTCACAGGTGTCCATCTTGGGCGTTTATTCACACTAGGCTTAAAAATGAGCGACTCGTTTCGGTGTCGGACTGACACCTTTATCAAGCTCCTCCTCACTGCTAAACGCCAAGGCTTGCTCTGAGAGCAGCTGTATGGTCCAATGGTTTATTCCAAACTGCATTTTCGTGCTTTGGCATCAGGACGGGTGCCGGGAGCAGAGAACCAGAGGCCAGGCAGCGGACTAACCCAACAAAAACGCCTACTAGTGTTGTGCCTATGATTTGCACAACACCACCAGGTTAGTTTGGTCATCTTAGTGTCAGGTATGGCAAGAACAGATAGGAAAGAGACAGTGGGCCCGGAATCTGAACCCACCACTGACCCTGCCTAATTGCCTCGGTCGACCCTAAACGGACGCGGACAACCACGAAGGCGTTCCCTACGCTGCGTAAGTGAAACACAGAACAGCACGGACAGACAAAAACACAATAAAGAATCGTAGAACAAGCCGGGTCAAACCAAACAGGCAACGCAGTACAAAGTCGGTAAACAAGGGATAGTCGGGAGTCAGGCGGAGGTCAGGACACGAGTAGTTAGGCAGAAGGAATTAGGACGGGATACGCAGGAAAAGGACAGGGGGAGCTGGGATCAGAATAACTAATAGCCAGCGATTACTAGCTGGCTTTCACTTTACTTTATACTGGACCAGGAGCCCGGACCAGACACTGATTGGTCCGGTCTCCTGATCCAGCAACAATACAGCTGCGGCGCTGCAGACCAAGTGGCAGAGCGATCTGCCACTCAGCCTGCATGAAAGCCGCATCAGCTGTGCCGGCCGGCCGGCTGACTATCACGTGAGACCGCGGCGTCCCCGGTTACTAGGGACGCCGTCGGGTCTCCGTGATGTCACTCGGCTCCGGCTGGCGGAGCTCCGGTGCGCTCTCGAGCCGGCCGCCGGAGCAGAGCCCGAGGAAGACGCCGCAGGAGCCAGGTCAGGTGAGTTCCTGACATTACCCCCCCTCTTATGAGGGGCCTCAGGACCCTTATCCACTGGACTGGGTTTAGACCGGATCGGATTAACTGAGGAGCGTGTATATCTCTAACTGCCACCCATGTACGCTCTTCTGGTCCAAAACCCTTCCAGTGGACTAGGTATTGCAATGAACCCTGTACCCACCGAGAGTTTAAAATTCTCTCTACCTCATACTCCAGTTCACCCTGGACGACTAGTGGAGGAGGAGGAGGTGACGGGAACACCGGTGGCACATATTTTTTCAGCAAGGCTTTATGAAAAACAGAATGAATCTTTAGGGACGATGGTAGTTTAATCCTGAAAGTTACTGGGTTAATAACCTCTACGATAGTATATGGCCCAATGTATTTGGGCGCCAGTTTTCCTGATTGGACTCTCAATTTCAGGTTTTTAGTTGAGAGCCAGACTTTTTCACCTACAACATACTGATGGCCAGATATGCGTCTTCTGTTGGCATACTTTCGATAGGTTTCTTGGGCTTTAACCAAGCTCTTATGAGCTTGGGCCCAAACTGTGCACAGTTTCGAGAATATATCTTCAGCTGAAGTGTTTACAGATTCGGCGGAGTGGACGGACGAGTATCTGGGATTAAACCCATAATTACAAAAAAACGGCGACATACTAGTAGAGCGCTGTTCATGGTTGTTTAGGGCAAACTCAGCGAGTGAAATGAAGTCACGCTATTTGTCCTGGGTATTAGACACAAAACATCTTAGAAACTGCTCCAATGACTGATTGATCCTCTCGGTCTGTCCATTCGTTTGAGGGTGGAACGCAGAAGAGAAAGACAATGAGACCCCCAGTTTACTACAAAACTCTCTCCAAAATTTAGCAACAAATTGAACACCCCTATCAGAAACAATGTTCTCCAGTATCCCATGCAAGCGTAACACATGATTGACAAACAATGTGGCTAATAAGCGGGCACTGGGTAGTTTACGTAGTGGAATAAGATGACACATCTTAGAAAACGATCCACCACCACCCAAATGACAGTTTTACCCCTAGATAGTGGTAGGTCCGTGATAAAATCCATGGATAAGTGCGTCCAAGGCCTCGTAGGGACCGGCAGAGGGTGTAACAACCCCTCCGGTAGCCTACGGGGAACCTTGGATCGAGCACAGGCTTCCACAAACAATTTAACATCTCGGCTCCAGGTTTGCCACCAGAAATGACGTGAAAGCAGATATTTAGTTCCAGCAATACCAGGATGTCCTGCCAACACAGAACCATGAATCTCTTCCAATACTCGGAGACGGAGATTCGGCGGTACAAACAAGAGAGACTCAGGAGTGTTATGGGGGGCCATACTCTGAGACTGCGTGACTAGAGTCACTAAGTCTGGTTGCAAAACAGATATTACAACCCCAGGCTTTAGTATCGTATCGACACGGTTTTCGGGCATGACTTCAAAATCAAAGCTGCGGGAGAGGGCGTCAGCTCTGATATTGCAAGAACCGGGTCGATTTCAAAGTCGAACCTAGAAAAGAACAACGCCCACCGGGCCTGCCGTGGAGAAAGACGTTTAGCAGTATCAAGGTAAACTAAATTCTTGTGGTCGGTGAGTACCGTGACTTTATGTTTGGCCCCTTCCAAGAAGTGCCTCCATTCATCAAAGGCCATCTTGATGGCCAACAGTTCTCTATTGCCAATATCATAGTTGCGTTCTGCCTGCGAAAACTTTTTCGAAAAGAATGCAACCGGCCGTAGGTGGGTAAGGGTGTCTGACCCTTGGGACAAGACTGCCCCTACTCCCACCTCGGACGCATCTACTTCAACAACAAACGGGCGTTCGAAATCTGGCTGGGTCAGTACTGGAGCTTCTGAGAAAGAATGCCGAAGTGTGTCAAATGCCTCAATAGCCTCTCTGGACCAGTGTACAAGGTCTGCTCCCTTCTTGGTCAAATCGGTAAGAGGCCTAGCTATGATGGAAAACCCCTTAATAAATTTCCTGTAATAATTAGCAAAGCCT
The DNA here is from genome assembly GCF_027789765.1 of Dendropsophus ebraccatus. Taxonomy (NCBI): domain Eukaryota; kingdom Metazoa; phylum Chordata; class Amphibia; order Anura; family Hylidae; genus Dendropsophus; species Dendropsophus ebraccatus. Next base: position 5,424,659 of record NC_091460.1, on the reverse strand, counting down.
AAAAACCTTTGTAAGGCCTTCAGGTTGTTAGGTCGTTCCCAATTTTTTATGGCCGCTACCTTGACCGAGTCCATACTAAACGAATGGGGAGTAATATTATAACCCAAGAACGAGACCTCCTGGAGGCCAAACTGACATTTCGACAACTTGGCATAAAGATTATTTTGTCTGAGAAGCTCCATTACCGTACGGACATGCAACACATGGGAAGACCAATCTGGGGAAAAGATTAAAATATCATCGAGGTACACCACAACAAACCGTCCCAGATACTCCCGAAAAACAACATTTACAAAGTGCTGGAAGACAGCCGGAGCATTGCATAACCCAAAGGGCATGACGAGATACTCAAAGTGACCCTCTGGGGTATTGAATGCGGTCTTCCACTCATCACCTTCCCTGATGCGGTTTAAATTGTATGCTCCCCTCAGGTCCACCTTAGAAAACCAATTAGCCCCTATGATTTGGTTAAACAGATCGGGAATTAATTGCAACGGATGCTGATTCTTAACCGTAATCTTATTCAACTCCCGGTAATCAATACAGGGACGGAGACCCCCGTCCTTTTTCCCGACGAAAAAGAACCCCGCCCCCATGGGAGAAGAAGATGGGCGTATATGACCTTTACGCAGGCTATCCTTTATATATTCCCTCATAGCTTCCCTCTCTGGACAGGACAGATTGAAAATGCGACCTCAAGGGTATTTGACAGCAGGAAGTAGCTCAATGGCACAATCATACGGTCTGTGTGGCGGTAATTCTTCTACTGCTTTTTCGTCGAACACATCAACATAGTCTGACAAAAATTCCGGAACCTCCCCTTCTCCGGAGGAGCATTCCGCAAGAGACACAGCATTACAGTGGGAGGCACACCCAGGCCCCCATCGTACCAGCTCCCTATTGGGCCAGTCAAAGACAGGGTTGTGAGTCTCCAACCAGGGCAACCCCAGAATCACGTCAGATGACAGGTTATGCATGAGTAAGAAGTCGAGTCTTTCCACATGGACAGACCCCACCTTGACCTCAAGACAAGGTGTCACATAGCGTACATTCCCCTGGGCAAAAGGGGCAGAATCTGCTCCAGTGACATTAACAGGACGCTGAAGCAGCAGGGGACATACCTCCAAACCAGAAAAAAACATAGGATTAACAAAGTTAGTCGAGGATCCAGAATCAACCTGGGCATACCCATTAATACTTTTATACCCCACAGACAAAGAGATTGTCAACAATAACTTATTTTTGAAGGTTACCTGTGCGCCTGAGAGACCCCTTCGACAATCTCTCAGGCGCTGAAGTTTTCCGGCGATGGGCTCGGCCTGGAAGGGCATTGCCGAACTTGGTGTCCTGCCCTTCCGCAATAAAGACATAAGTTATTCTGCAGGCGATAGGCACGTCGGGCTTTAGCATCGGTGGCATCCAACTGCATCGGCTCTTCGGGTGATGGTAAGACTGGGAGGGATGGTTTGGGGTGTGAGAGCGGTGATACGGGGACTCTAGGGTGGTCAGGGGTACCCTTCTCTCTCTGTCGGTCCCTGAGTTGCCGGTCAACTCTGATGGCTAGAGTCATGCTGTCCTCAAGCGAGTCAGGAGTAGGATATGCCACCAACATATCCTTCAATCTGAGAGCCGAATCGTTCCACGTGGAGAGACCGCTCCACTGCTGGAATTCTGAGCAGTACTTCTCTACTGGACGTCGGCCCTGTCTCAATCCAGTCAGCTGTTGTTCAGCGTTAGCTGCACAGTCAGGGTCAGAACTGGTCGGGGCTCTGTAGGTCAGGGGAGTCAGTTGGTAGAGAAAATGCCCACTCCTGTGGTGGCCCTTAAAGGAGGGACATGATAATGCCTACCTTCTGAACCTCATCCCCTGATGAAGTGGGGCGTAACCTAAAATACAATTTACACCCTTCCCTGAAGGCACGGAATTTCCTCCTGTCCCCCGAGAACTTATCAGGAAGCTGAACAGGTGGCTCAGGAGGTGTGGGGGAGGTCACCGTGAGCTGTCGGGGTGCCGTCTCCTGTTCCTGGACCCTTACAGCGAGCTCCTGAACCATCGTGTTGAGTCGCTGCATCTGGTCCACAATATTAGTCAGGGCTGTCCGGTTGTCCATGAGGCAAATGGCGGTAAGGGCTGGCTATTCTGTCAGGACTGGCAAGAACAGATAGGACAGAGACAGTGGGCCCTGAATCTGAACCCACCACTGACCCTGCCTAATTGCCTCGGTCGACCCTAAACGGTCGCGGACAACCACGAAGGCGTTCCCTACGCTGCGTAAGTGAAACACAGAACAGCACGGACAGACAAAAACACAATAAAGAATCGTAGAACAAGCCGGGTCAAACCAAACAGGCAACGCAGTACAAAGTCGGTAAACAAGGGATAGTCGGGAGTCAGGACACGAGTAGTCAGGCAGAAGGAATTAGGACGGGATACGCAGGAAAAGGACAAGGGGAGCTGGGATCAGAATAACTAATAGCCAGTGATTACTAGCTTGCTTTCACTTTACTTTATACTGGACCAGGAGCCCAGACCAGACACTGATTGGTCCGGTCTCCTGATCCAGCAACAATACAGCTGCGGCGCTGCAGACAAAGTGGAAGAGCGATCTGCCACTCAGCCTGCATGAAAGCCGCATCAGATGTGCCGGCCGGCCGGCTGACTATCACGTGAGACCGCGGCGTCCCCAGTTACTAGGGACGCCGTTGGGTCTCCGTGACGTCATTCGGCTCCGGCGGGCGGAGCTCCGGCGCGCTGTCGAGCCGGCCGCCGGAGCAGAGCCCGAGGAAGACGCCGCAGGAGCCAGGTCAGGTGAGTTCCTGACACTTAGAAGTAATTTTCCCACTGTTATTGTTTATGCTACACTATATTAGCGCCCCTCTTTGTCCATATATGTTGTTTGTCTGCCTTACTTCTTTCAATGAGGCGCAGAGCGTAAACAACTACTGCGTCACTTAATTTTTTTGAATCAACTATGCCTACACAGGCATATACACTATAGGGGAAATTTATTAAAAGGCTAAAATGCCTTTTATTAGGCGCAGATGGGCCCGATTGGTGTAAAAATATTCGCGAATAGTCTATTTGCAAATGTTTTATTAGTATCAGGCCAACCTGCGCTCTGAGCTGGCGTAGGTTTTATTTTATTTGCATAGATGGGCTCCGTGCGCTCGGGATTTATGTAGAGGCAATGCGCCTCTACATAAATCCTCTGAGCTCCGGAGTTTCGGGGACATTTGGAAGCCCGGGCGTAAAAAACGCCGGACTTAATAAATGTTCCCCTATATCTCAACTTTCACATATGCCAACAAGCAATCAGTGTTGTACTGTTTTCAGGTGCAGAGCGCAAATAACTACTGTGACACCTTTTTTTTTTCATTCAACAATGTCTACACAGGCATTTACACTATAGCTCAACTTTTAAGTATGCCAACAGGCAACAGTGGTTCTTCTGACTTCAATGAGGCACCAAGCACAAACAACAATTGTGACACAATATCTCAACTTTCACATATTCCAACAGGTGATCAGTGTTCTACTGCCTTCAATGAGGTGCAGAGTGCAAATAAGTACAGCAACACATTATTTTTTTGGTTCAATTATGCCTACACAGGTGTATACATTATATGTCAACGTATGCTAACATGCGACTGGTTCCAGGTGTTCTACTGCTTTCAATAAGGCGCAAACCACAAACAACTACTGCGAGACTTCATATTTTTAAAATCAAGAATGTTTATAGAGGCGTATACACTATATCTCTCTGACTTTTACGGATGACAACAGGCGACAGGTGCCTGGTGTTCTACTGATTTTAATGAGGCAAACAACTACTGCGACACTTTATTTTTTTGGCTTAACTATGCCTACCCAGGCATAGTTGAACAGGTGAGAGGTGCCAGGTGTTTTAATGCTTTCTATGAGGCGCTGAGTGCAAACAACTAATGCAACACTTTTTTTTTTTTTGCCAATACAGGTGCATGCACTATATCTCAACTTTTACATATGCAAACAGGCGACAGACTCCAGGCGTTCTACTGCTTTCAGTGAGGTGCAGAGCATAAACAACTACTGCAACACTTTATTTTTTTCCTGTTTAACTATGCTTACACAGGCGTATATACTATATCTCAACTTTTACATGTGCAAACAGGTGAAAGGTGTTTTACTGCTTTCAATGAGGGGGCAGAGCGCAAACTATTGCAACTCTTTATTCATTTTTTTAATTCAACTATGCCTTCTTAGGCTTTTACACTATATCTCAACTTTTACGTATGCCAACATGTGACACAGGTGTTCTATACTTGTATTGACCACAAGCATGGGATTGAGGCTCTAAAATTATTTTTGGAGATAGAAGGTATAGACTTGGATCTACGTGCCCTGATTTTGGACCTGATGCAATTTGCTCTAACCCACAACCCCAAAGTGGCGATGGGGGCAACTTGTGTGCCCTCATATGCTAATCTGTTTTTAGAATATTGGCAGAGGTAGATTGACTTTAGTTTGCCCCATCCAGGGGGAGGCAATGTTATCTCCTGGAAGTCTCTGACCAAACGGGACAGAAGAGATACTCAAGATGGCAGGAAATGCAAAATATCTAAAAAAATATTAGCCGGTGCTTTAGCAGGATAAAGAATAAATTACAGATGTCCCCCTAATGACTGCCAAACAGTGTAAAAATTTGAATGATATGCTGGTGAGAGGGCATTATGTGGCACCCCAATTGAGATACCTATTTGATTTTAAAAACCCTAAATGGGGAAGTTTGGCTCTGCATGCTCACACATCTGCTCTGGTGACGTCTTCTTTGATTCAACAGGGGAGAAATGGTATAAGGTGGTACATTATATCCCGTGCACAACAGAAAAAGGTGATTTACCAACCATCATACCCCTGTGGACTACTTCATGTTGGAATGACTTCATGACAATTGAAGGTCCTTACAATGGAGCACGTGAGAGAAATCAGATGTACATGATTGGTGGACATCATGGATCCAACGGAGGTGGAAAAACTCCATGGAAATGAACTGACCAAGCGATCTCAGCATCAGAGGGGATGATCTGACACAACGCTGATTGCAGATTGAAAGCAAATGAATTACAACTCTGAAAACAGTACAGCCAAGGGGCTCAATGAGAAGCTTTCTTATCTGTGCTGGGCGTCCGTGAGTTGTGGATCGACGGTTGGGAGTAAAACGGGTTTAGAAGCAATGTGTTATAATCTCTGCGAGGTGATATGTGCAACCATTTCTACTTCAGGAAGATATATTATATCTGTCTTTCTATGTGATTTGTATGACCGCTTTTTCTTTCCTCAGGTATAGATGTATGTATAGCACAGTAATACAGACACACGCTCATGTACCAAATGGTGGTGTGTGATTATAAAAGATGATAGTACATTACACATGGTGACATCATTATACAGTGTATGTACATGTTTTCCATCTCCTATATCCCCCTGTCAGTGACACCAGGTGGGGTGTTTAGCATCACAGCTACACACAGATATATGGGAACTGCACATGTGTTATCCTTCCCGAAGTCCTTGACCTGAGAACATGGTGTGATCATAGTATATTTTGTGATTGTAGCCGGACATACTCCACAGTTCGGGACTTCATGATTTGGAAATTTATTGGGACTTTTCTGACGACTGACTCCAGATCAGGATTTGAATAATTTTAATAGGTTTGATTTGGATAGAATAGTAATAGGACCACCTTTATGGTTGCAATAAGGGGCATAGCTGACATGTATTATTGCCCTATCGTCTTGCTTCTATATATTTTTATAATTAGAACCTAATTAGAACATATGTCTAATGGACATCAGTACTGATGAGCAAGTACTAAAATGCTCGGGTGCTCGTTATGAGTAACGAACCCGATTGAAGTCAATGGGAAACGCGAGCTTTTTTGCAGGGGACCCAAGCTTGGCAGAGGGAAGGTCGTGTGAAAACCTGTCAACCTCAGGAAATGATGGAAACACCACGGAAATGGACAGGAAACAGCAGGGGCCGCATGCATGGATGCCTCTGAGGTTGCCTAATCGCACCATTATGCCGAATTCTGGGCAACATCCTGGTTAAAACAGAGGTAGGCATATGAACCACCCAAAAACTCAGCCTGTCACAGCATGGCAGTGAGAACACAGGGAACCACTAAAACAGAGTTAGCATATAAAGCACCCCAAAATTTAGCCTGACACAGCATGGCGGTGAGGACACAGAGAACCATTAAAACAAAGTTAGCATATGAAGCACCCCAAGATTTAGCCTGACATAGCATGGCGGTGAGAACTCAATAAACCATTAAAACAGAGGTAGCATATGAACCACCACAAAATTTAGCCTGACACAGCATGGCAGTAAGGACAATTAAGAACAATTAAAAGTGAGTGAGGTAGCAAGTGAGCCTCCCAAAAATTATGCCAGGCACAGCATGGCGGTGATGACAGAGTGACCAAGGTAGAAGCGGTAGCAGGTGAGCCTCCCAAAAATTATGCCAGACACAGCATACCGGTGATGACAGAGTGACCAAGGTAGAAGCGGTAGCAGGAGAGCCTCTCAAAAATTATGCCAGACACAGCATGGCGGTGATTACAGAGGGACTAAGGTAGAAGCGGTATCAGGTGAGCCTCCCAAAAATTATGCCAGACACAGCATGGCGGATCAAGAATTGGCTGTTGGCTGAGAATTGAAGGAGGAGGAAGAGGAGGAGTAAGGATATACCAAGAATCCTTTTGTTGAGCTGCTTTCCCCGGGTGGACAGTTGAATTCAGGTGAAATCCAGGCTTTGTTCATTTTTATAAATGTCAGCGCTGTCAGTTGACAGGCGGGTGCGCTTATCAGTGATGATGCCACCAGCTGCACTGAAGACCTGCTCTGACAACACGCTAGCGGTAGGGCAGCCCAGCACCTCCAAGGCGTAAATCACCATTTGGGGCCACGTATCCAGCTTTGCAACCCAGTAGTTGTATGCAGCAGAGCAATCGGGAAGGACGTTGGTATGGTCAGCAAGGTACTCCCTCACCATCTTTCTGAAGGCCTCCCCCCTACTCTGTCTAGACTGGGGACGGTTGACATAGTCTTGCTGGGGTGCCATGAAACTGCCAAAGGCCTTGGAGAGTGTTCCCCTGCCCCTTGACAAGCTGCCTGCTCCACCCCTCCTCTCCCCCGCTTTTTGTCCAACAGAACTTTGTCCTCTGGTGCCAGTGGTGTCAGATGGGAAGTCAATTTTCAGCTTCAGCACCAGGGCCTGTTGATATTGATTCCCTCTCATACTGCGTTCCTCTGCAGGAATGAGAGTGGAAAAGTTCTCTTTGTAACGAGGGTCCAGGAGAGTGAACACCCAGTAATCGGTGTTGTCAAAAAATTTTTTAACCCAAGGGTCACGGGAAAGAAAGCCTAACATAAAGTCAGCCATGTGTGCCAGGGTCCCAACACACAAGAATTCCTTCTCCTCAATAGGCTGACTCGCAATTTCCTCCTCCTCCACCAATTCCTCCTCTTTAGGCCATACACGCTCAACAGCTAAGGATTGAGCATGGGTACCCTCTTCTTCCTCCTCCTCTACTTCGTGCTCAGAAACAGACGTCAGGGTGGTCTGGCTATCTAGTGGCAGATGTTCTTCCCCCATCTCCTGAGACAAAGGCAAAGTCTCAGACTTCAGGCTGAGCTGGGAGGTTTGAAGCAGACACAGCAGCGGGATGGTGAGGCTGATGATGGCGGCATCGCAACTAACCATCTGTGTTGACTCCTCAAAGGGGCCCAGTACCTGACAGATAGCAGACATCCACGTCCACTCCTCATTGTAGATTTGAGGAAGCTGACTGACCTGAATACCGCTTCTTACCGAGGTTGACATCTGGAATTCCACAATAGCTCTGCATTGCTCTGAGCTTTTGGAGCAAGGGTTCCACTCCCTTTGGTAGCGTGGGTGGACTGCGTGGCAGACTGGGTTGTGGATAAGTTACTGGACACATTATCCGCTATCCACATGATCACCTGTTCACACTACTGCGGTTTCAATAGCGGTGTTATACCCTGAGACCCCGTAAGTTGCGAGAAGCTAGGGAGTGAATGTCTGTGGTGTGCCACTGCTCCCTCCTCAACAGGTGCTGCTGTGTCACCCTGCCCTGAACCACGGCCTCTGCCCACTGCATCGCTTGGAACCCCACGCCCTCGACCCTTACCCCTGGGGTTCACCATTTTATGGACACTGCACAGTCAAGACTGAGATAGCTGCACTACAGATCACAGCAAGCCAAGAAAATTTATTACTCAGACTACTATTGGAGGTAGTTGTATAGAGTCTGGGAGTGTAAGTGCAGCAGTATACTGTCTACCACCCTCTCACACAAGGCAATTAGCAGTGAGCTTAGATATGCCTTCAGCCCTTCACAAAGAAATACAGAAATAAGAAAATATACTAGTGGTCCCACTAGTTTTTTGGAGGCTGTGGTATACAATCTGTTGCTGACTGCAGCTATCCGCTGTATGACACCCCCTTACATAGGGCAATCAGTAGTGAGCTTGGATAAGCCTTGATTAAGAAATACAGAAATAAAATATACTGTTGGTCACACTATTTTTTTGGAGGCTGTCGTATACAATCTGTTGCAGACTGCAGCTATATACTCAATGCCACCCTCTTGCAGAGGGCAACTAGAAGTAAGCTTCGGTATGGCTTCAGTGAGAAATACAGAAATAAGTAAATATGCTAGTGGTCACACTAGTATTTGGAGGCTGTCATATAGAGTCCCAGCCAGCAGTCTGTAGTAATACCCAAAAAATAACGATTTTAAGCCCGTACAAGGGCTGTTTGGTTCTTTTCCTAGTATCCCTGCCTACTGGAATGCTAATTCCCTCCCTAACGCTCTCCCTGACAAGCAGCAGCTCAGTCCCTAATCTCTTCCAGCATGCATGTAAGCCGAGCCTTGGCTGCCGAGATTTTTATATGGCAGGGTCGTCTGATCTGGCCAACCAATCACTGCTATCCACATGTATGGGTCCCACGTGATTGCAGGATGTACCAAAGAGTCTCCTGCATGTTGATTGGCTGAGAAATTGCGCCCAAACTTACAGGAGATTTGAGTATTGCATGTTCGCTCATCTCTAGACATCGGGCCAGATGGGTAATATGGTCCATGAATAATATGTTATTGACATAGTATATTTACCTACACATGTGGAGACGTAGGTACCTCACAACTTATTAGATATTACTATTGTACTTTGTATGTACATATTAATAATATTCTGTATTGGACATCTTACTGTAGTTTTTATGCATTTTTCACATTCAGTACATACACACTTAACTCACATATTCGTTACATACGCTAATACATTCACATGTTCCTTTAAAGCGACTCTGTACCCACAATCTGACCCCCCCAAACCACTTGTACCTTCGGATAGCTGCTTTTAATCCAAGATCTGTCCTGTGGTCCGTTGGGCAGGTGATGCAGTTATTGTCATAAAAAATTAATTTTAAAAATAGAAGCCCTGTGCCCTACGGGCAGCTGTGCAATGTTCAAGCAGAAGTAAAAGTTCCAGTGGCATTCCTAATGATGAAGAGGGTGGGGAGGAGGGACAGAGGGGTGGTGCAAAGTTAGGGCACAGATCCGCCCATAGGGCACAGGGCTGCAATTTTAAAATTAAATTTTTATGACAATAACTGTATCACCTGCCAAACGGCCAGCAGGACAGATCTTGGATTAAAAGCAGCTATCCGAAGGTGCAAGTGGTTTGGGGGGTCAGATTGTGGGTGCAGAGTCGCTTTAAGACTTATTTTATTCTATTTACTGTACATAGAGTTTATAGACACATTTATGTTATATATTATGTCCACACAATATAAGTATGATATAGTATTTGCACTTTTCAGTACTTTAGTTACTGCACAGCACTTTTCTCACTATATTTGCTCATGTACTTTATGTTTACATTCTATCATTTTTTTTTTTTTGCACTAGACACTTTATTGTTGGATTAGTTATGTATAATTGGAGTATATTTACATACATATTTATGTTTTGGTGTATAGTATGCATTATAAGGATAGTCTATCATGTATAATGGACCAAGGGTGTTGCTGATGATCATCCCAGCTGGTTCTCGGGTGTTTTGTTGTCTGGAGGCTGATATTATTTTGTGACCTATGAAGCTGGGATTCCATTATAGACATTGAGGTGAGAGAACCCTGGTGCTGCTGCCCATCCCCGTGTAGGGTCCTAGGCTACACATAAGATACAAGAGGCCTTCACCTTCCCTTGCACCCACCTAAGCACATTGCCCACATGCTTCTCTCTCATTATAAACATTTGTGTGAAAATCAAACATTTTTGAGAGAAGTTGTCACCAGGGTGTATAATAATGATCACCCCATGACAGGCGCAAATAAACTGATGTTCTCTATACAAGGTGTGATCTGCGATAAGCATAGTAATAGGAGCATTTCACCATCACCAAGTCATAGAACAGGAGATACAGAGTAAACACATGGGGGTAAACAGAGATGAGGAGTCATGATGGAGCGCTGCAGGGAGGAGGAGAAGGACACAGGTTCCCACAGTTTCCACCGTTCCTCTGGATTATATAAGAGTCCGGAGCAGAATTCTCCTCAGTGACCTGCAGTCTCCTTACAGAGAGCAGCCAGATCCACCGTGACACCCAACAAGACCCAACAATGGCCGAAATAGGTAACCGCTCTCCGCTGACCTCACAGGTCCCTCCTCTTCTGTTTCATTTCTTCTTCATGGTTTTTCTATCATTTGATCCTTATCTTTGCAATTGTCTTATATCTTTGCCTTTTTTTCTTCTTCTATCAGCTGTGTCGGTAATATGTTATCACTTTCTTCTTGTTTTCCATAATCACCTTCTTTAGTAATGACTTCTAATGCTGCGTTTACACGTAACGATTATTGGCCCGATCGTACGATTAGCCATGTCGGATTTACGATTTTTTTTTTATAACGATCAGCGTTTAGACGGTACGATATATCGTCCGAAAATTCGCACTGCGATCGTTTTGCGATTGTTTAATCCTATCTCACACATTAGTTAAATCGGCGAACGACTGTTCACACGGAACGATTTGCGAATTTTTTGCGTACGATGAACGATGATTTGCTGACCTGATTAAAGATCACGATGTACGATTTATCGTGCGTCGTTCGATCGTTCGATCATTCGCTGCGTTTACACGTACGATTATCGTTCCAATTCGACCGTTATCGCGCAAATTCGCACGATAATCGTTACGTGTAAACGCAGCATCAGATCAAGTGATTTACTGCAGTTACCAGTTACTCTAGTTTCCTCTCTTTTCTTCTGTAACATAAGTATATACACTACAGGGTCTCAGAAATGAAAGCGAAAATGACATACTGGATCAAGGGCAAGTTTTTGTCATGGGGAGGTGGTCATGTAGCATATCAAGAAGGGCAGAAGAATCTCAGAAATCAATTGCAGCAATCAGATTTACAATATCTCTTGTGGTACAAAAGTTCAACATAGAAGGTTGTAAGAACTGGGAACATTCCCTGTGATGCACAGCTATCTGACATGCTCAATGTGTTGTCTCTAACGCTAAAGGCATTGGACGCATTCATTATGAATTACCACAAAAATCTTTGTGTCGGTAACCACCAGAAGAGATATTGCTATCTGATGGCAGCAACTAATTTCTGAGATAATTCTATTATCTGCTCTAGACGACCACCTTCTTATTAGAATGGGACCAAATATGGTGGCTTTCTAGAGAGCAACCACGCCCAGGACATAGGGGGCCCCATCACCAATTACTTTTTGAGTAATTTAGGTATTAAATTTTAACTTTGTGAAATAAAGGGAAAGGGAGGACATGATGGAAACCTTTATATATGTTACAGGAGGAAGAAGGGAAAGGGAGGACATGATGGAAACCTTTATATATGTTACAGGAGGAAGAAGGGAAAGGAGAGACATGATGGAAACCTTTATATATGTTACAGGAGGAAGAAGGGAAAGGAGGACATGATGGAAACCTTTATATATGTTACAGGAGGAAGAAGGGAAAGGGGAGACATGATGGAAACCTTTATATATGTTACAGGAGGAAGAAGGGAAAGGGAGGACATGATGGAAACCTTTATATATGTTACAGGAGGAAGAAGGGAAAGGAGAGACATGATGGAAACCTTTATATATGTTACAGGAGGAAGAAGGGAAAGGAGGACATGATGGAAACCTTTATATATGTTACAGGAGGAAGAAGGGAAAGGGGGGACATGATGGAAACCTTTATATATGTTACAGGAGGAAGAAGGGAAAGGGAGGACATGATGGAAACCTTTATATATGTTATAGGAGGGAAGAAGGGAAAGGGGGGACATGATGGAAACCTTTATATATGTTACTGGAGGGAAGAAGGGAAAGAGGAGACATGATGGAAACCTTTATATATGTTACAGGAGGAAGAAGAGAAAGGGAGGAAATGATGGAAACCTTTATATATGTTACAGGAGGAAGAAGGGAAAGGGAGGACATGATGGAAACCTTTATATATGTTACAGGAGGGAAGAAGAGAAAGGGGGACATGATGGAAACCTTTATATATGTTACTGGAGGGAAGAAGGGAAAGGAGGACATAATGGAAACCTTTATATATGTTACAGGAGGGAAGAAGGGAAAGGGGGACATGATGGAAACCTTCATATATGTTACAGGAGGAAGAAGGGAAAGGGGGTCATGATGGAAACCTTTATATATGTTACAGGAGGAAGAAGGGAAAGGGAGGACATGATGGAAACCTTTATATATGTTACAGGAGGAAGAAGGGAAAGAAGGTACATGATGGAAACCTTTATATATGTTACAGGAGGAAGAAGGGAAAGGGGGACATGATGGAAACCTTTATATATGTTACAGGAGGAAGAAGGGAAAGGAGGACATGATGGAAACCTTTATATATGTTATAGGAGGAAGAAGAGAAAGGGGGTCATGATTGAAACCTTTATATATGTTACAGGAGGAAGAAGGGAAAGGGAGGACATGATGGAAACCTTTATATATGTTACAGGAGGGAAGAAGGTAAAGGGGGGACATGATGGAAACCTTTATATATGTTACAGGAGGAAGAAGGGAAAGGGGGGACATGATGGAAACCTTTATATATGTTACAGGAGGAAGAAGGGAAAGAGGGGACATGATGGAAACCTTTATATATGTTACAGGAGGAAGAAGGGAAATGGAGGACATGATGGAAACCTTTATATATGTTACAGGAGGAAGAAGGGAAAGGGAGGACATGATGGAAACCTTTATATATGTTACAGAAGGAAGAAGGGAAAGGGAGGACATGATGGAAACCTTTATATATGTTACAGGAGGAAGAAGGGAAAGGAGGGACATGATGGAAACCTTTATATATGTTACAGGAGGAAGAAGGGAAAGGAGGACATGATGGAAACTTTTATATATGTTACAGGAGGAAGAAGGGAAAGGAGGAAATGATGGAAATCTTTATATATGTTACATGTGGGAAGAAGGGAAAGGAAGGACATGATGGAAACCTTTATATATGTTACAGGAGGGAAGAAGGGAAAGGGATATATATATATATATATATATATATATATATATATATATATTAGCTGTGATAAAATGGCTGCACTAGTCACTGTTTTATTTCCGGGGAGCAGTGATAAATTGGCTTTGTAATGACACCCTTAAAGGGATTGTCCAGCGAAAATCTTTTTCTGGTGTCAGAAAGTTATATGGATGTGTAATTTACTTCTATTAAAAAAATCTTCCCATACTTATTAGCTGCTGCATGTCATGCGGGAAGTGTTTTATTTTCAGTCTGACACACTGCTCTCTGCTGACATCTCTGGCTGAGACAGGAACTGTCCAGAGCAGGAGAGGTTTTCTATGGGGATTCCCATAGAAAACCTAGACAGAGTTCCTGTCTTGACCAGAGATGTCAGCAGAGAGCGCTGTGTCAGGCTGAAAATAAAACATTTCCTGCAGGACATACAGCAGCTAAAAAGCACTGGAAGACTTGAGATTTTCCAATAGAAGTAAATTACAAATCTATATAACTTTCGCACACCAGTTGATTTGAAAGAAAAAGGTTTTCGCTGGACAACCCCTTTAATTTTACCTCAAAGGGGAACTATCCTCCTCTGCGCCAGTCCAGCGTTGTTAGTTGGGGTAAACTTTGCTCTGAGCACCATTAGGAGCATTGCCGTATCATCTGGCCTGCCCCCTCCATTGACTATCATTAGAGGGGGCTGGATGATGCAGCAGTGCTCCTAAGGGTGCTCGGAGCGGAGTTTACCCCGACTAACAGCGAGGGACCCGCAACCAGGAGGAAGGCGAGAGATATACCTTCCTCCTCAGGGTTCCCCACGCTATAGAGGGCTATGTCTCTCACCTTCTTGGAGTTGGTCCCACGCTGTTAGTCTGGGTAAACTCCTCTCCGAGCACCCTTAAGAGCCCTGCCGCGTCATCCATCCGGCCCCCTCTAATGATAGTCAATGGAGGGGGTGGGCTGGATGACACAGCAGTGCTCCTAATGGTGCTCAGAGCCAAGTTTACCCTGACTAAGAGCGCTGGACTGGTGCAGAGGAGGAAGGAAACACACATACCTTCCTCCTCAGCATCCTCTGCCCTATAGGGGGCTATCAGCAGGTTAGATTTGTCCCACGTGCTGATAGTTCCCCTTTAAAATGTACTACAAGACAAAACAATCATTGTGGAGTGAAAATGAGGAAAAAAAATTATATACTTTGGAGGAATTTATCAAGACTGGCGTACCTGTACGCTGGTCTTTAATTAGGCCCCGTCCCCATTTCCACGGCACATGCCTCCTTGGGACAATGATCTTTTTTTAGATCTTAGCATCTCGGAAAAAGCAACATAATGGAAATGTGACTTAAAAAAATCTTAAAGGAATAAAGAAGAAATAAAAGAGAGTGGGGGAGCATAAAAAAGTGGTGACCATAGAAGCTTAACATCTATAACGTATAGAAGGTGGAGGGGAGGTACAAGAAATGGCGATGAGCAGAATGACCATCGGACCATATAGTAAAAGATAGAATAATTATACTAGGGGCCTTATTCTGTACTTCCTAGGTTATCTCATGCGGGTTCTCATTTTATTCTAGACACACTCCTTCTGGGACTGACTAAGGATAATACTATCCATGTCGGCTTACCACCTCGGCATAATCAAGATAGTTTTAAGAGAAGAGCAGCCGTTATGGGAAAGATTAACAATGTCAGCAAGTTAACCTGCAGCCCAGATGGCGACATCATCTGCGTCAGCTCTGGAGACCTGTATAAAGGCCCACTGCCTTCTAAAGACCTTGATTGGTTCACGGTGGCTCGAAGAATTGGAAGATTTGACTGGGACAGAATAAAATGTCTTTTCTTCCACCCCAATGGAGATTTATACTGCACCACTGCTGATGGATTTTTCTATAAGGGTCCCGCACCAGATAATGAGTATGTACCTTGGATCTATGATCGGGCAACAAAGATCGGAAGGGGGAACTGGCATGAGTATGAGTGTTTGTTTTTTGATCCAGATGGCAATCTGTATGGTGTGGCCAATGACAAGTTTTACACAGGACCTCCACCTACTGATGAAAATGTTGCATGGGAAAAAACCTTGCTTGGGGTGAGCCAGTGGCAAAGGCTCACTCATTTTATGGGCTTTACTAAAGATAAAAAACTGTGGGCTATAGATAAACACAATGGAAACATCTACAGAGGAGACGTACCATCACAAGGAAAACTATCATATCTCTACAGTGCCGATTGCGTAGGATGGAACTATAATATGTATAAAGTTTTGTCTTTTACAAAGGACAAAACAATTCGTAGTATTCTGAGCCTTGAATTCCTGATTGGCGAAGCCAAAGTATTGTCTGAAACCCAAGAAGTGGTGGAGAGGAACCTCTACGACAACAGAAAAAGCAAGTACACAGTTCTGAAACACGACTACAAGTAAGTAGTATGTAACTCTTAGAAGCCGCTACTCAGCGTTTGTAATGGAAATGATTTAGCCCCCGATTACCGTTACTTGTTGGATCATAAAACCCATGAGGCAACCAGAGATAATCTGTGACTATGAAGCAGCCCTGGGGTTTACTGTAACAGATACGTCATGCCTGGTGATTTCACATCAGTATATGCTGATGTGGTGTAATTGGAATCCCAGGAGATCAGGTTGCCAACATATACCTCAGCATGCCCTGCTGGAGCCAATCATTTGAATGGGCCAAATGTAGTGTAAAATTGGCTATGTTAAGTTCCCCATGCACCTTCAATAATTGATAGCCGAACAATCATCCGGCCGTCAGTCACGCGCTTCCTATCCTCCCCACACACAGGAACGTTTTGTGTTGTTTATGGGGATGGATAAACTGAAGAAATGACACATCCTGAACAAAGAGATCACCAGGATTGTTCCCTATCATCACTGATACCGTCCGTCCATAGTTGGGGGGCGGCCCCATACATCTTAGACTGACAGCCAAATTCTGCCACAAGTGTCTACAGTCTAGAGTGAAGACCTTCAGGCACACTTTGGATCATATATGATTTTTCTAGTTGGACTTAAAAGCCTGATTGTTTAGAGACAAGCAGGAAAATCATTCACACCTGTGCCAAATGTCGTCAATTTTACAGAATATGTGGCAAATTGAAATGAATGGATCAAGTTGGGACACGCTGTGCTATATACTGGCAACTGCATATCCTGGGTTTCTGACCTATAGCACATTTGCCAGCATATAGATGTGAACTTAGTCTAACCCTCATAAGTCACAGGAGACGTCTTCTCTAGCTAAGGTCATTTTATTTCCTCTTTTCCACCATTTAATCCTCCATGATGACTTCAAAACTCACAACACAACTCTGTGGGTGAGACACCTAAATAAAGTTATATCCAGATTCTAGATTAATTCAGATCATCAACCAGATTCCTAAATAATTCAGGATCATCCCCTAGTGAGGGATAGTAATCAGAAAGAATTTATCTCATTGGCCATGTGCCTAACACCCTGAAGATACCACTAGTCATCAAAACACGTTGGAAAGACAGAGTGCATACTACAGTAGTTTATGATATCCAGAATCTACATTAGCTCAAAATTATTCTGGATAGACTTAGCTGCCCAGTATTAGTGTAATCCAATGGATCCCATGTCATAATACACGGAGAGCATAACAGCAGTAGGGGGACTGTGAAAAGTTCCACATAAAGTGGCTAAATGAGTTTACATTCTCATAATAGCCTCGGTCATGTATAAGTCCTTTGTCTTATCATATTTTTCAACCTACGATGTCCTTACAGATGATTACTATATCTGTTGAGTTAATTTAGTCTCTACTGTCATCCCAGTGAGAAGAGACTTTTTAACAAGTGCTGGGGAGGATAAAAGAAAACAATGCCTCTTACCTTCTCGCAGGTGGTCACATACTGCCGCTCTGGTCCCCGGGTCTCCAGCAGCTTCCTGGTCTGAGTCGGCCCGCACATGTCACAACCTGGGTCCAGCTCAGACCAGGAAGCTGTCGGGGACAGACTGCATCTCCCAAAGACTGCATCTTACTTCTCCTTATTCCCCATCTCCCACAGACTGCGTCTTACTGCTCCTTATTCTCCATCTCCAACAGACTGCATCTTACAGCTCCTTATTCCCCATCTCCACAGACTGCATCTTACTTCTCCTTATTCCCCATCTCCCACAGACTGCGTCTTACTGCTCCTTATTCTCCATCTCCCACAGACTGCATCTTACGGCTCCTTATTCCCCATCTTTACAGACTGCATCGTACTGCTCCTTATTCTCCATCTCTCTCAGACTGCGTCTTACTGCTCCTTATTCCCCATCTCCACAGACTGCATCGTACTGCTCCTTATTCTCCATCTCTCTCAGACTGCGTCTTACTGCTCCTTAATCTCCATCTCCCACAGACTGCATCTTACTTCTCCTTATTCCACATCTCCCACAGACTGCGTCTTACTGCTCCTTATTCCCCATCTCCCACAGACTGCATCTTACTGCTCCTTATTTCACATCTCCCACAGACTGCATCTTACTGCTCCTTATTCCCCATCTCCACAGACTGCATCGTACTGCTCCTTATTCTCCATCTCTCTCAGACTGCGTCTTACTGCTCCTTAATCTCCATCTCCCACAGACTGCATCTTACTTCTCCTTATTCCCCATCTCCCACAGACTGCATCTTACTGCTCCTTATTCCACATCTCCCACAGACTGCATCTTACTGCTCCTTATTCCACATCTCCCACACACTGCGTCTTACTGCTCCTTATTCTCCATCTCTCTCAGACTGCGTCTTACTGCTCCTTAATCTCCATCTCCCACAGACTGCATCTTACTTCTCCTTATTCCCCATCTCCCACAGACTGCATCTTACTGCTCCTTATTCCCCATCTCCCACAGACTGCATCTTACTGCTCCTTATTCCACATCTCCCACAGACTGCATCTTACTGCTCCTTATTCCCCATCTCCCACAGACTGCATCTTACTGCTCCTTATTCCCCATCTCCCACAGACTGCATCTTACTGCTCCTTATTCCCCATCTCCCACAGACTGCATCTTACTGCTCCTTATTCCACATCTCCCACAGACTGCGTCTTACTGCTCCTTATTCTCCATCTCTCTCAGACTGCGTCTTACTGCTCCTTAATCTCCATCTCCCACAGACTGCATCTTACTTCTCCTTATTCCCCATCTCCCACAGACTGCATCTTACTGCTCCTTATTCCCCATCTCCCACAGACTGCATCTTACTGCTCCTTATTCCACATCTCCCACAGACTGCATCTTACTGCTCCTTATTCCCCATCTCCACAGACTGCATCTTACTGCTCCTTATTCACCATCTCCCACAGACTGCATCTTACTGCTCCTTATTCCCCATCTCCCACAGACTGCATCTTACTGCTCCTTATTCCCCATCTCCCACAGACTGCAGACTGTTTCAGCTAGGAGTCTAGGCAGCGTAAAGGAAACTCCATCCTTGATGCTGACCAGAAATTGTAAAGGTCAAAATTGTGGATTTCTGATCATGCGGGCAGTTTGCACTCCCGATAACGCAGCCTTGATTAAAATATTATCATAAAAGGTTTTTTATAAAAACTTAACCCCTAAAATGACCCAGTGAACCAGGCAAATTTTGATCTTAGTGTTTTGGTTTTTCCCTCCTCCCCTTCAGTTTTCTATCTGCAGGGCCATGTGAGGGCTTGTTTTATTACAGGGAAAGGTGTACTATGTAATGGCGGCTTTCATTCTACTATAACACAACCATATGCAGGTTTACACACATTCTCTAATGTATATTTTTTTTTTATGAAATCCTTTTTTTTTGTTGCAATTATTAATAAAATGGGCCTATTGTGACTCTTATAACGGTTTTATTTTTTCACCTATGGGGCTCTATGGAGTGTCATATTTTGCGCCATGATCTCTTTTTTTATTAATACCATATTTGTGTATCTTGGACGTTTTGATCACTTTTTTTTTTATATATATATATATATATATATATATATATATAATGTAACAAAAATAATCAGCAATCCGGCCACTTTTTTCCCCTCTTTTTGTTTACGGCTGTTTTCGTGATGATTTCGTTTGTTTTCGTGATGATTGTTATATTTTAATAGATCGGACAATTACGCACACTATAGTATATAATATGTTTATTTATTTATTTATTTTAATACGTTTTATTTATATAATAAGATAGGGGGGTGATTTTAATTTTTATTGGGGGAGGGGCTTTGGGGTATTTTTGAAAACATTTTTACTTTTTCTTTTCTTTTTTTTTTTTACACATTTTAAGTCCCCCTGGGGAACTTTTACATGCAATCATTAGATTGCATACACTGATCATTGCCATAGGCATAGCATTGATCAGTGTAATAGGCGCTATTCTGCTTGCCTTTTTAATGTCAGATCTGCTGTACAACTTAAAGCGACTCTGTGCCCACAATCTGTCCCCCCCCCCCTTGTACCTTCGGATAGCTGCTTTTAATCCAAGATCTGTCCTGGAGTCCGCTTGGCAGGTGATGCAGTTATTGTCCTAAAAAACTACTTTTAAACTTGCAGCCCGGTGCCAAACGGCCGTGGCCTAGAGTATCTGTGCCCTAACTTTGCACCACCCCTCCGTCCCTCCTCTCCACCCTCTTCATCATTAGGAATGCCACTGCCAGAATTTTTCCTATTCCTGTGAACACTGCACAGATGCCATCCATCCAGTCCATAAGCCGTGTTCTCACAGCTGATGAATAGGAGAAAATCTGCCTGGAGCATTCCTGATGATGAGGAGGGCGGGGAGGAGGGACAGAGAGGGTGTGCCAGCCTAATGCATAGTCACTCTAGGCCATAGCCGTTTGGCACAGGGCTGCAAGTTTAAAAGTTGTTTTTTAGGACAATAACTGCATCACCTGCCGAACGGACCCCAGGACAGATCTTGAATTAAAAGCAGCTATCCGAAGGTACAAGTGGCTTGGGAAGTACAGAGTTGCTTTAAAGCTATGGATTTTTTTACATTAACAGACAAGCGTCTGCACGGAGATGCCGGTGACTTTTTTGTTCTCGCACATGGCATCAGTCTATTCCCGAGCATGATGCCACTGGCATCCCCTTACCGGTGCCGGTCTGTTAATGTAAAAAAAACTATAGCGATGTACCTAGTGGTACATTCGCTATAACAATAAGTGTGAAGAATAATATCATTGGCTTGAAGAAAAAGAGTAAATCCCCAGGAGGCTTCTGTATGGGACACCATTACCAGGCTCCGGAGGGCAGCATTTCTGCTTCTCCTAGAGACTTTGTAGATTGATGACAGAAATTGTAGAACATTGGGCATGTTGCTTATTTGACAGGTCTCAGCTCAAGCTTACTGATAGATTTAATGGGGTATATGATAATGTGGTGACCCCCTGAGGATGTTGTAGCGGTGGGACAGCCGGTCACTTGCTAGATGGAAGTGTGACGCCACTTCTTGTGGTGGATGGCCGACATACTGTACATCCAGACCTTAAGGGTTTTGTCACGTGACGCCAGTGCCTGGTAGGCACACAGGTGTGAGGGCGCGCCTGCTTTTATAGTGTAAGGCCGGTTGTACCCTTCTCCCCTGTGGTCGGTGTCCTGTCAGGTTGCTGCCTAGTTCCTTGGGATTGTGTCACAGGTGTCCAGAGTGGAGTAGTAACCCTGCCAAATATTGGTAGGACCCGCCACCCACAGAAAGGGGAAATGTCCCAAGGTAGCGGTGTATATGCTGTGCAGCTGGTGGTGAATAATCACATACTCGGGTGATAACGTTGACTTAGTTTACTACTTGGTAATGTGCAGCAGGTAATACAACAAATCTTGATATACACTGATACAGTTCCAATAAATATTCGAACATAGAATCTCCAGAATTGTGTGATAAGTGCTGAGTAGGCTTTAGTAGAGTTGATAAGGTTGTACTGAGGTAGTAGTAGAGAGGAAAGTGCCATGAGAGTCTCAACCCAAGTAGTAATGTGCTCTGCCGGGAGGTTGGAGTGCATAGAAGAATACTTGTAGATGAAGAAGAAACAACCTAAGCCTGTGTATTGACCTTTTCCTATAGTCTTCACACCACCTTATGCCCACTAGCTTTGGCGGAACCGTACTAACAGGTGACACAGGCCCCAGACCCTGTTACCTGGGATGAGCGGAATGGTTAGGATTTTCTAAGTACACCCGCGCTGCAAGGTGGAGTTCATCGACTTTATGTAACTTTGCTCCACCCGGATCAGTTCCTGGCTCTTTGGCTCTGTAGTGGATACTGTCTTGCACTGTAGTGACTCCTTGTCCTCGGCGTGGGTTGAGGCTATCTGTAGGCTAGTCCTCTCTTGAAGGGCTTAACAGTGCATCACACAGCGTGTGGGGTGCTTTAAGAAAAAGGTTTGTCAGCGGGCTCTGTTCTGTGTCCTACCCAAGCGTGTAGACTAAAACTGATTGACTGCCCAGGTAGAACCATGGTGGAGAGCTATCTGTGCTGCATCCTTTCTCCACCAAAGCTCGGCTAAGACTGATCCTCCACCCAAGGGACTAACTTCCTAAACATCTGTAAGATGCGCTGTGGTTAGGTGGAAAGAGTGCAATAGAGAAGGGGAAAAGAGAGGATAGGATAGTAGAAAGGAGTGATCCTACTGGCTATCAGAAGCTGGTACATATACACACAGATACTTCAGCTGTGCGACTTCTGGACCTTAGTTATACTATACAGTGGCATCTAGTGGTCATCTTTGGTAATACAACAGCTATAACAAGACGACAAACAAGTACAGACTTTTGCGAGGGGTGTAAAGGATAGAAACACCCACAGTGGGACACCACAATAATAGATTTGCATAATGTAAGGACTTTCTCTATGACAGAAGTCCCAAACCCTATCATACCATATTAACCATGCAATTTGGATTTCAGGATTTCTCAACAATATTATAAGTGTAGATATATTGTAACCAGCATTTAAAGCAATGTATGATGGATTGTGACCCGGAGTGAAAGTGAATGCCAGTAGTTATATTCTTACTAACGGATTGTGTGAAATCTCCCACCATGAATCAGACGGTATAACATTGTTGTTTTTTTTTTGTCTCAGGATCAATAAAACTGTAAAGCAATCCAGCAGTTTCTCCCATGAACATGGATTTACATTTGAAGCCGGAGTTGAGACTACTTTTAAAACAGAAATTCCAGGTATTTTTAAAGGAGAAGTGGGTTTCAAAATGTCGACGAGCACCACCCACAACTGGAACATGGAAAAGACTAATGAAACTGAGGTAGGTCACTGAGGTTACACTATAAAATACATGGCTGGTCTTTGGGTAATTTATAATGGGGTAAACATGGATGTAAATGGCGTCTCATTCTTGGAGGTCCTTTATTATGCTACAAAGTTACCCAACTGGTTTTCCATCTGTATCTCGCACATGGAGGTCCGGACTGCAGGACACCTAGAGTGGTCCTGTAATGCTGGAGGGAGCGAGGACATATTACAACCAGTATAGACTGTAGTAGGGTGGACGGCTGTAGTCAGGTAAAGACTGGAGATATCCAGCTGAAGATGACATTGTAAGGTCATACAACTAGAGGAGAGCAAAACTACAGTATGAATCCAATCTACTTTGTCTGGAAATTGTAGTTCTGCATTGTAGGTGCCCCGATTCCCCAAGCTCTGGGATGACTTCTCGAGGTAATCTGAGCTCTTGCAAAGAATAACAACTTAAGCCCTGTACCATCATCTTTAGACAAACTAAAATCGTAACTAAAAATAAATGTAAATGGCCAAAATACAGTTGGGGACAAGAGCTAGATAAGCAGTCGACCTACCTCAGGAAAAAGTGGACCAGAAACCAAGGAAACCATCTTATTTCCAACAGTTCTCCTGGTCATTCTCAGTTGTCATCACAATAATGTTCAAAAAGGACAAATTTGGTCAGCTCTCCTACAGCACCATTCACACTGGGCAGGAGCACGTTGCTATGGCTGAAATTGCAAACACACAAAAACACATCTCACCTCAATGGCAAGATACAGACCCAATACAGATATAAAAATCGCTAAAAGCAGCCCCCCCCCCCTCCCCAACTGCTTAAAAAAAAGTCTAAAATAGTGTAAGCCATCCCACCAACGTTACGGTGGCCTCATGCCGGGACCGTCCTACACTGTACTTTGGCCTCTGCATGGCATATAATAAGCCTATGCTCTGGGCATGCAGGATCCACATAATAGTGGCCAAAATAATAATAACCACCTGAGTGGGATGGGCGGAGTGCACGGCCATGTAGAGGCAGCCACTCCCCCCATCTGATACACGGCCAATTTGGTCAGCTCTCTTACAGCTCCATAATCAAAAATCAAAATCATGTTCCCCCAAAAATGCTTCAATTTCTTACTGTTTCTGATGACATTTACACAGAGCCACAAAAATACCAGATTCTGGACAGTTTGGACTTTTGTTCTGACATAATAACACGTGGTCACTAAGGTTCTTGTCGTCTTTCTCTTCTACAGACTGTATTTGAATCAAACACAAACGTAGAGGTTGAGCCTGGTAAAGCCATTAAGGTGGTGTCCTCAGTGATGAAAGCCGAAATGAACGTCCCCTACAAGGCGGTCGCCCGCACCATATTTGGTTCTGATGTTGAAGTTCGTGGAATATGGCTAGGGGTCTCACATTACAACCTGACCGTTAACCAGGAAGATTTCGATATCGTTCCCCAATAAAAATTATTCATCTTGCTTAAAAATGATTTTCCTAATGATTACGCTTTCTGCA